>NW_026057584.1:79800852-79912901 GCF_023721935.1 Panthera uncia
TGGGATAGGCTAATTGGGCAGCAATGAATCTGATTGATTAAGGAGAGGAAAGTGGAAGGAATAAATGGGACGAGACTAGAAACTGGCAAACAAGTGTAGGAATTAATCATTAATTGACATGGTGCCTTGAATTGTGTCAGTGATGGTCAGAATGGAGAAAAGAGCATGAAACAAATATTAAGAGGTGGAATTAATAAAATTTGGTGACTGCTTGGATGTGATGGGTTTCTAACCATGAAGAGAAACCCCAAAGAGTTTAAAATCACACAACGCTAGTGAATTCATATTCAGTTTAAGCAAGTATGCTCAATGTCCTGTAACAAATTTGATAATGTAAGGATTAAGCTGGTAGGCATAAACTTAAGCATATGGCTGGCCAGTGATGCCACTCACTGAGATAAGAAATAGAGGATGAAAAATGAAACTTGATCAGTTGAGGGCATGTTGACCTTGAACTGCATTTGGTTCATCAAATGGTATCTGATTTCCTTTTAACCGAGAGTCCGTTGCAAATGTGGGTCAAATCCTAGTCAAAATAAATTGGAGCTTCCTTCTCCAACATGAGCCCTATATGAATCAGCTAATTAAGAACAAAGAATCACACAGCAAACCAAATACAACATTACATTTAAAAAAATCAATCATCACAATCAAGAAAAAAAAAAAAAGAACCAAGAATCATAGACAATTATGGTCTAATATCCCTTCCCAAGTTAGTGGGAGACCAGGGGAAACAAAGACTGGTCTAATATGGGGTTTCAAGACAGACTTTGAAATGGGACTACATGGAGGTGGCCTAGATCTGTGATATGTGTGGTAACACAGAATATATTTATGTCTGGGTCCAGACATGGGTATCCATGATGGGAATCCAGGCAACAGGCTGAGCATCAACACCAAGAAAACGGAGAACAAGTAAGAGAAAAGCCCAAAGAATGTAAAGAAACATCTTGAGTTTGGGAGGCAAATCCCTTTATCTCCCGCTATTCATGTGTTTTAAGCTCTAATCTTGATACCCTAGTGCCATGATTCTCAGAGCTGGCTACTACTTGGAGAGTTTCCTAAAAATATGGATCCTGTCTCCATACCCAAAACTTCTAAATTAATTGGTCTAGAGTGGGGAAATACCATCCTAGACATCACCCTGGCAGATACTCAACCCTAGCAGCACATTAGAAACTTCTTTTTAAAAACACCATGCACAGCTCCCACTTCTCAGAGATTTGGATTAATTCATCTAAGGTAAGCTCTTGGCATCAGGTGTTTTTAAAAGCTCCCAAATGATTGTAACGTAGAGTTCAAAACTTACTGCCAGTCTTCCAAAGCAGAGAGGTTCTATATTTTCTCCCAATTTTTTCAAAACTTCTTCCCCTATACCCACTCTTAACAATAACCATATCTTTTACCTAACTTAGACTATAGGAATCTGAAACACGCAACATCATCTTTTCTTTCTCTGTTCCATCACTTTGATTTTTGTTCAAGAAATGTCTCTGTTGTCTTAATTTCACCACCATCCTTATCTGGATTACTGGAGGTAAAGATAATAAACCAAACTCCCTTTTCCAGTGGATCTTCTCTTTCTTATCACAACCATGTGAAGTCTCTCTCATGTTAACAATAAAAACAAAATACAAACAAAACGACCTTCCAAAAACTTTGTTAACTCTTGAGGCATCTCTCCATTTCTTTCCTTCCCTTCAAGCCAAACTTCTTTTATAATAATTTCTCCTTACAACCAGGATTGGTACAGTGATTCCTGATGGTTTCTAATAACTTTGAAAAGTGGAAAAGCCTGAAGAAAAATATTCTATTCCAGAAACTCTAGTCAGGACGTAGAAGAAAGGCCCTCTACTTTACCAAGCAAAGTCAGAGAAGGAGATCCAGCATTCTTGTTCAAAAGGAGAGACTTGTGTGTATTATACAGGGACAAAGAGTTAATCTGAAAAGAAGATAAATTCTTACAGTACTAAACTGTGAAAGGTGGGAGACCAAATTCCAGGCATTTTTATACCACTAATATTGTATTATGTTGTCAAACTTGTTGCAATAATTCTGATGCAAAATATATAGTCCAAGCTTGTAAATGTGGTTCAATAACAGCTAGGTACAATTGAGACAGTAAATAAGATAAGAGCTGAATTATTGGCCATTGTTTAATATGACTTTAGAATAAATTTACTGGTAATTAAAGTAATTACGTGACACATTTCAGTAGTTTCTAGGGGCAAGAAAAACAACACACTTAAAATAGCCATATGGGAAAAATGCCCATCATATTGGCTAAAAGTAAATAGGAACAATGCCTAGAGGAAGGACCTCACAAAAAAAGTCCACTCAACCCTCTTGAAAGAGGTAGCAATATCTCTGGTTCACTAGACTTCAATGTTAAATGGACTTAAGAGAAGAAAGACACAAGATTGGGAAAGTTTTAGTACTTCGTTTTATCTCAAGTAGGAAGAATTTAAGATACTACCCCCCCCCCCTTCCACTATCACTGTTAACATCAAACTGAACACACACACTGACAATTTCACTTCTAGAAAGTAGAACTCCGACATGGGTACAAAACTATTGAGGATCAAGTAAGTCTCTGGCTGGAGAATTAAGAGAGTAAAAGTAATTCTTCCTCAAGTATTTTTTCTCTTCTCCTTGGAAAACTGAGTTAGAAAACTGAAAAGGAACCCATAAAAAGAAGAAAAAAGTATAAATAAAGAAGAATAAAGCTCTACTTCAGTCTGAGGGAAGGATTCTATAATGGTCCTTGCAAGGTCACATCCTGTTTACCATGATAAAGAAGTAGATAGACCTGACTTGCAGCAAGATTTAAACATTTGCCTGGAGCAGATCTGAATATATTACCCTAAAATCAAATGATTCCAAAGGTTTTTTTCAAGATTTAGACATGTGAGGTCTTATATATCTAAGTTCTCAAGTAACTATTACCATTATCTATTGAAGGCCAACATAATTTATTAATTTCTCAATAATCATTTGTTGAAATAAAAATTTTTGGTCTTAGTTTGATTGGTATGCCATAATTAGTAAAACCTGCTTTAAAAATTTGTGGAAGAATAAATGAAAATGCCCTTCAAAAAGTTGAATACTGCATAAATGCAAGATATTCCTACTATTAATTGGAATAGGGTTGGAACAGTCCTACTGTACATCCCACCAGGCAGTCTGCCTGTCAATTCACCATGATTCATTAAGAAAGCAACAGATGGGCAACATAAAAAAACTGACATTTAGAAGATCCTGGTCTTTGCCCTTTGGTTCCCTGACCTTAGGCCAGAGTGTGGCCCTTAAATCCATCTCCCCAAGAGACTGAAGGTAACGTCTGTGTGGCCAAACTGGTTCCACCATTGGTCTCATTCCAACTAATGCTCTTTAGTTTTACTTTTCCCTTTAGATTTGGGGGTCAGAGTTTTATTTGCTGCATAATAGAAGGCACTGGCAGCTTGTATTTTTCTTTACCCCTTAGCATTGAATCAGCAATGTATCCATTGCGTTTTCTTTATTAAATGGTGGTTCACTGTATGTCCTTAGGCCTGGTTGTCATTCTAAACATTTATTATTACTCTAATTATAATACTAATCATTCTACGTCTCTATCAGGGTAAAGTAAAAATGAACAGTGCTCTAGCTTCAACTTTAAAAATCTAGACTTGCACTAAAACATGGTAGCCTCTAGACACGTTCAGCTATTGAGCACTTGAAATAGGTCTCACCTGAATCTAAAATGTGCTTTAGCATAAAACACACAACAGATTTCAAAGATTTAGTACAAAAAAAAAAAAAAGAACTTAGAATATCTCAATAAATTTTAAGTTGATTATTTGTGTTGAAATCAGAATATTTTGATTATACTGGGTAAAATAAAGTATGTTCTTAAAATTAATGCCAACTGCTTTTTAATTTTTTAATGTGGTGACTACAAATTTTCAATTATATATGTGGTTTACATTCTATTTCAAGTAGACAGCATTGATCTAGATGCTCAGAGTCATTTTAGAGATTTTCATTCTTAATGACTGAATAGTTTTACTAATTTAATTAATTTAAATTTACTCTTTTCTTACAGGCTTGTTTAAAATTTGTTTATTATCTTCTAGAGTTGACAAGAATATAAAAGATAAATTAAGTAAAACTAATTAATGACCATTAATCATGTTTAAATGGCACTGACCTTGATCTTCCAAGAGCTTGGGAAGTCCTTTAAACACCTGCATTAATGCCTTTGTGTCATGCCACGTGATACTGAGTGCTGAACCAGAACAACTAATGTTGTTCTTGCTGTTAGGTGACCGCCTCTGCCTGGAGCTCCACTAAGCATAATAAACAGTGAGTGACACATAATAGCGCAAGCACTGATATATGTGTTGGAAAATGTCACTTTTTTCCAAAACAATGTCACGAAATAGATTATAAGAAATTAGAAAAGTAGATCTGTTTCTAACCCTTCTGATTTGTTTTCAAACTCAGTTTTCAATATGTATGTGGTATAATGTATACATGAATATATGATCACCTATTCATACATCAGAGGTATTTTTTTAAAAATGAGTAAGCACTGTATTTCTGACCTATGGGAAAAAATGAAAATCTTCTTAAGGAAAATAAGAAATAATGAGAGATGAAAAGCCCTAGTATTAAAAAAAGAAAGAAAGAAAGAAAGAAAGAAAGAAAGAAAGAAAGAAAGAAAAGCTACCAACAAGCCCTCCATGTCACTGGTTTTATCCATTGAATTGAAAAGCAAGAATCGTAAGAAAACAGCCCAACCATGAGAAAATAGCAATATCCTTCTGATCTGGAATGTGCAACAACAGCTTTATTAAATATCACTGAATTCAAAGGAAATACAGGCCTAAGATGAGCCATTTGTGCAAAAGAAACAGAAGCCTGCAAAATCACATACAGCATGAGAGCTGATAAGACTCAAAAAAAGAATAGTTGCATTAGGAAAAAACTGTTCTGTATAATTTTCCTACCCTTCACTAAAGAAGTGCACTCTATAGCTGTAACAGGATATTCAAAAAGGGAGAAAATTATTTTTCTCTAACACAAGCTTCTAATAACAAGAAATTTAATAACAAGAAATCAAAGGATTTAATAATGCAAAGATATATACTTAGAATAATGTAATCTTAAAGATACCCATATTAAAAAAAAAAAAAAAGCCTCACAAAGGTAATGAAGAGATAACTAAAGACTGCTCAGCATTTGTGTACTGAAGCACTTAGTATGATTCTATTTTTGTTAATCTCTAAGCTCCCAATTTTCCAGACAGACCAAAGCATTGAATTTAGTAAATGTCTAAAATTAGAAACAGCCTGTAGAAGGATCAGAACTAGAAGTAAATTAATTTCCAATTGATTTTATTAATTTTTCTGGGAGTTCTTTCTATCCACATTCTCACTCTAAAACCACTATTCTTACAGCAATATGAATGAGTTTCACGAGATCTAACATGAAGTAAATAATCTTTTTTTTCTTGTTTTTTAAATGGAAGTATAATTAACATATACTGTTAGCTTCAGGCGTAGAATATAATAATTCAACAATAGTATATGTTACTCAGTGCTCATCAAGATAAGTGCACTGTCGATCCCCTTTATCTATTTCACACCTCCCCCACCCACCTCTCCTATGGTAACCACCAGTTTGCTCTCTGTACTTAAGAGTCTGGTTTTTTGCTTGCCTCTTTTTTCTTCACTTGTTTTGTTTCTTAAATTCTACATATGAGTGAAATCATATGGTATTTGTCTGTGATGGACTTATTTCACTTAGCATTAAACCCTCTAGCTATACTCATGTTGTAAATGGCAAAATCTCACAACATGAAAGAAATAATCTTAACAGAGAGTTCACTATCGAAATAGTCCTTGAATCAAGTTCAGTTTTTAAGGCATTATTCCACAAAATCATGCTAAACTCTTCCCCAAACCATGACTGCTATTAGTTAATGATATAGTCCTCAAAACATTGTATTAAAATGTATATGACCATATACTTTTTTTTTAATAAAAATGGGATGGGCAATACATAATTTACTAAAGTTTTCTTTTTTAGTTTATCATAGACATTTCCTTTTTAGTACTTTATTATTTTTCCTTAGTCTAAATAGTTTGCCACTCTATAAATGTCCCGTTTCTTCAACTACCACTGCATAATGTCTATTTAGCATTTAGGTTATAAACAATTTTTCACTATTACAAACAATATTTCAGTACTATTCCTTGGCTTATATTTTGTGTAACCTATATAAGAATTTCAGAAGAATAAATTCCTAGATGTGGAACTTCTGAGCAAAGATTATTACATTTTTGGGCTTTTGGCAGATATTGCAAAAATTACTCTTCAAATCACTTGGGCCAATCAACATCCCCAGCAGAAATAAATAAGAGAGTCTCTGTTTTCCCATACCCTCACCAACACTGAATGTTAAGGATTGTTTTAACCATACTTCATAGGATAAGAACATATCTCAATTTTTACTCCACTTGGATTTTTTTACAAATCAAAATTGAGAATTTTTTTTAAGTTTACCTTTTATTCTCTACCCTCTTGTTCAATTGGTCTTTCCTGATCCATCTGTGTAAAAAAGAATAACAATAATAAAAGTTCTCTGTCTTGAGATTTATGGGGTATATTTGAAAATAATCATCTTATTCCAGGGATTGGCAGATACAATTCAGTGCTGGATATAGTATGAATTCCAGAATTTTTTTCTAACATCTTTAGTTTTGCTTTTCAGCAAACAAAGCAGAAATCAGTCTTATTCAATATAATGTTCCCTAGGAATAGGGAACATTTCAATTTGGCCTGTATCCAGCAAAAATTAAAAACTTTCAATATTATCCAATATAAAATTTCAACTATTTATATGATTTTCTCCTCAAATAATGTCTTTCATGAACAGAGATTCAAACCCAAAGGAAATTCTTTTTTTGTAAATTTATACTTCAAAAGGAAACAAACAAAAAAATAAGAGAAGTGTTTCAAGATTGCCATGGAAATTGACATTCCTACTGTGCATCTTAGGACAACATGTGAGAGCTTTAGCGAAGCCTTTGAAGATTTAAAATGCATCAAATTAAAAACCACGTCCATTTAAATAAAAAGCTCTTCTGGCATCAATTCTGTCCACATTTCTGGTGGGGAAGAAAATGGCTTTTTTTAAGATATGAACACAGTTGGGGATAAAGATATTTTCTTTATAGAGACTATCTAGATATCTCACTGTTGGATATTAATGTTAACATAAAAGTAAAACAGATTTGTGCAGTGGACATGACAGGGAAGTGAGCTACAAAGAGAAAACAATTTTCAGCTTGTAAGAAATTAGAGTGCTATAGAATATCATCAAGTCTTGAGGATTTGAAGACAACTTTAAAAGAGATCTAGTTCAACCCTTTATTCATCTAATGCTTAAATCTTCTCCATGGGAGACTGGTCAAATGTTCACACACTTAATGTTTAAATATGTGCAATGATAGGGAACACATTACCTATTGAGGTAGCACATTTAAGTCCGGAGCAGCCCATTTAGCCATGACAACTACTAAGTCCTTCTTGGTATGTTCTGCTGAAATCTGTTTTCTTATACTTAATGTTTATGGATTTTACTTATACACTGGCATTACAAGAGAACTCTTGGTTGGCTAATTCTCCATTTATTCCCAACTGCTTCTTTCTTCCACTTTCCCTCATACAAGCAGAAAAAGTATTTACAGAAAAGTAAATACTTTCTCTGCTCTCCATTGCAGCCAAGGGGTGCCAAGGGAACCCAGTTTATGACTAATGAGACATAAGAAAAGTTTAAATGAGGGTTCTAGAAAAGATTTTTTCATCCATTCCCCCTTCTTTCTGCCTTGAGCATAAACTTGATAAAGGTATAATTGCTATTTGCAACTAGGAATTGGACACTAGCCCTTACATTCCTGAACCACTGGATACTAGAAACCACCTAACTTTATTATTTCTTCTATTTATTTATTTTGAGGGAGAGAGAGTGCATATATGCATGCGCATGTGCGAATGGGAGAGAGGCAGAAAGAGAAGGAAAGAGAATCCCAAGCAGTCTCTGAGTTGTCAGCAAGGAGTCCCTTGTGGGGCTTGATTTTATTAACTGTGAGATCGTGACCTGAGCCGAAATCAAGAATCAGATGCTTAACCAAGTAAGCCACTCACGTACCCCAGCAACCACCTAACTTTAGACTTTCTGTTAATTAAGACAAGTAAGCCCCATCAATCCTGAGGGATTTTAACTGAGGGACTGTGATGCTTGCACCTGAAAACACACCTATTTAACACAAGGTCACACTGGAGTATCAAATATTTATTACATTTGATAACGCCTCATATCTTAACAGAGAAAAAATACTTCAATAAACCAGTATAGCCAGATTTAGATATATTCTCACCTTCAAATGTCCACAATCTAGAGTACATTATAATATTGCAACAATTTAAAATTAGTATGTGGACTACACCCTAGTAAATGGAAGCTAGAGACCTTTGAATTCTGATGGAAGATCACTGAAGCAATTTATTCATTGTTCGTGGTCAATTTCTTCTCTTTTTAATCTTTTCTTTCTATTCCTATCTTACCTCCCCTCCAAATTCATATTAAATTAAGATTTCTAAACCCTGAAAAGCCTGATAGAAGTTTCCAATTTGTTTTTCTTTTCTGTTTTTCTTTTCTTTTCAAGTCTATCAGTCTATCTTGGTATGTTCTGCTGACATCTGTTTTCTTATACTTAATGTTTATGGATTTTACTTATACATTGGCATTACAAGAGAACTCTTGGTTGGCTAATTCTGCATCTATTCCCAACTGCTTCTTTCTTCCACTTTGCCTCACACAAGCAGAAAAAGTATTTACTTTTTCCATTGCAGCCAAGGGGTGCCAAGGGAACCCAGTTTATGACATAAACCCAGTTTATGTCAGTTTTCTGCAAATTACTTGCTGCCATAGCCTATTCTCAAAAAGGAGTATGGAATTTCAGCTTTCCCAGGATCAACAAATGTGAGTCTCAAGTTGCAATGTGATTTACAGATACTGATCTATTTTTTAGATTAACAGAAAAATGCCTCCGCAAGAAATATGTCCAAAACTTTGATCTATTTTTCTAGCTTTATTTAATGCATATTACCAATAATGCTATAAAAGAACTAATATAAGTAGTCTCTTACAGGAATTAAAAAAATACACCAAGATAAATCTAAATTTATCCTCATAATTTATACCAAACTCAATCCTTTTGAAGAAAAACTATAATTGTATCATTATAGGATCAATCATATATCTTCCATGTACTTCAAAGAAAACTAAGGAAGATAGAAAAGTAGTTAACAGAAAGAACTTTGCCAAAGTAAGATCTGAGTTTGAATTTGGATTTTGCCCCTTATGAACTGACTGATATGGGCAAATTATTTAATCCCATGTGTCTTTATCATCAGTAACAAGAGAATAATTATACCTACCTCATAGGTTTATTATGGGGATAATTTAATCTGTGTGTGTGTGTGTGTGTGTGTGTGTGTGTGTGTAAGCCACACACACACACACACACACACACACACACACACATATATGTGGCTTAGCATCATCCCTAGACAATAAGTGTTCAATAAATGGTTAGCTACCACCATCCCTAGAAAAGTGCTGTTACCCTTTGGTAACTCTTTGACTTCAACCATGCTACTCTTTTTGTACTACCCTGGTTTTCTCAAATTCTTTCTTTTGATTTGGTGGAATTATTCAAAATCATGGAATATCTAGCATGAGTATAAATTATTTTCATATTTACACAACTTTATTTTTAATCTCTGAACCATTGCCCATACTTTTATAGAAATAGAATCTATGTGGTTTGGCAAGAGGTTTTAAAAAGACAGAATTAGTAAGGAGTAGAGATAGAGCCTCCAAACATTAGAGGTATGCCTAAGTTTGTGTTCTCCCAAGAGGATACCCTGAGACAAGGATTCAAGTGCATGTTGCTTTTTGAAAAAATACTGGGAACAATGGTAGGGAAGTAAGGAAGAGATACAAAGAAGGGTTCCTTATCAATCCAATTACCACTGTAGGTGACTTGAGCTTAATCTCACTGAAGAAACTCTAGAACCAAGTGCAAAACATACACCTTCAAATTATAGCACCCAAAGGGCAAGGGGGCTGAGGTATTTATACCCCAATTCCTGAGACCATTAGTTGAGGGTTGTTCCCAGGGGTTGTTAATTCCCTGGTACTTCTTGCCTACTGATTATGGATCGTAGGTATGTTTTTTGTACTGCTGAGGAAAAAGAAATCAGCCACTGAGATGCAAATGCTGGGGCATGGAAACCAGGAGAAGCCCACTGAATGATCAGGATAGGAGGAAGGGGGCAGTGATGGTGTGTATGTCAGGACACCAAGCACCAAATCAAGCTAGGGTACCAGGAGCTAAATCCAAGTAATGTCCTATGAACAGAATAAATTCCTGGAGTAAAAATATCACCAAGAAAGGAATCTGAGGGGAGGAGGTAAAAGGCTGAAATTCTTGTGGAATGAAAATGCTGGCAATTCAAAAGAAAGTTGGAATTGTGGTTTTGGGGGCGTGGTACAAATCTCAGCCAAAACTATTTCATTTAGGTGTATCCTAACAAGAAATTCATGGTGTTACAAGTCTTTTCCCTAGCTACATGGGCATACCTAGGACTTTGGGCACACCTTTTTTATTTGGCTGACTAGTTTAGAGCATATGGTACTTCTCAAAACATGTAACTCAAACTTTTCAGAGCTTTTAAAGAGGAGTCCATTTCGGATCTCCTCAGACCTGATGTATCCTCTCAGAGGAAAATTCAGGCATCTTTTGACTAAAGAAGTCCTTTGGTGACTGACACTTAGCTCACTGGCATGACATTTTCTACATTTTCCTGGCCTGCTGCACAGAATTTGCTGGGTGCTGTCCTGTGCAGTGGGCATCCAGAGAGAAGTTTAGGACTGCGGGCTGAGGCCCAGAATCTAGGTGGAAGTAATCCTAAAATTGTGAGAAAACCCAAGACACTTGCAATATATGAGTTCTGCTTCCCTCACTCCTTCAGCGAACATTTATTAAGCATCTACTTTTCTCTCACCTATATATGTGGCAGAGTTACAGTGGAAAGTGAACCTGGAGCTGAAATTCCCTCATAAGACCTGTCAGTCCATCTGTACTAAGGAGGGGAAGATTAGATTGTTATAATTAGACTTATTTTCCAATGTCTGAATGCCACAATTCTGCTCCACCTCATCCCTGCCCCATTCCCAATGAGCTTATCACAGAAGGAACCTCAGTCAAATCCATCTCGGAGACAAGAGGCAACGTGTCCTCCTGGCATCAGACATTAGTGAGGTCCTTCTCAGACACATGGATGTCATTATCATTAGAGGGGTTGGTGAAACATTTACAGTGAGCTATTTAATAATGTTTGTTGGGCTTCTTTGAAGTATGAGTACACTTAGGAAATTTTAAGAACTTCTTAGGACTGTTGCATATAAGCATTATGGGATTTTCTTTATACAGACAAACTTTCTGTAGGAGTCATGACTGTTTATTGCATTGATTTTCCCTTTTTTATAAGCCCCTGTGGACTTGATGTGTTGGAATAAAGATATCTCTGAAGCAGGCAATTCTCACTTCGAAAAAAAAAAAATGGCTGCTGATGTGGAATTGTCCTTACAGATTAACGTAAAAGATAGACATGTTTAAAGGCTACTTAAAATTACTTTGGGGACATTCTAAAAGGAAAATAATTAAATAGTGTTTCTTGATCCTTCCCTAAAACAAATCTTCCATTTTATATAGTGGGATTTTTTTAAGAAAACTAAACATATAAATGAGCATATTTGGAAATATAATTGAATCTTTATCTCTTTGGGGTTATCATTACCCTTGAAATATGACGATAAAGTTGAGAATGGTTTTATTTAAAAAATTCACCTGTAAGTTACTGACACGAATAAAGAAAAACACTGAATAGTTTTTTAAGCATGCAAACAAAAAAACAGTTTACAGATAACCTCCAAGTGAGAACATAGAAACAAGGTAAGAAAGAAAAGGGAAATAAATTAGGATGCCCAACCTTTTCTTCATTATGTCAAGGAAACTAATGCTGTTTTAAGAAGGTACATGACAGTCCTTTCTCAGGGCCCTATTTGATTCTAATTACTTTCTAAGTTGACCCCTGTTAGTTCCTTATGGAAAATTCAAAGTGGGTAGAATTCAGCAAGTTTTTTTTTTAATACTACTTTTAGGCAGACCTTTGCTTTCCACTTTACCACAGACTCCATCATCCCCTATTACTTATAACCCCATCCTGATTTAAACCTTTATTTATTCAGCCTGGTCTCTGCAGAAATGTGATTTGGGACTCCTGTCCAACAATTCTCCCATCCAGCCAAACTGTTCTATTAACTATTCCAGGACACTGTTCATTCCATAATTCCACTCTCAAGTAGCCTCCCTCATTTCCACTTTCCCTGTCTAAATTCCATTTCTCCATAAAATCCATTTATATGACAACCCCTTCATAAAGGGGTTACCATAATTATTATTTATAAGCAGAGTGTACCGGTATAAGTTTAATAACGGGCTCTCCCTGGAAAAAGGGAAAATCATTTATGTGCACTGTTTGCCAATTTCTGTGGTATAAATTTTCCTACCATGGTATGGCCAGTTTCAAAACTTACAGTTGTAAAGGTGCTCACAATCTGCTCTTAAGAGTTGATGAGAGCCAGCTCTAGCACACAATTATCAGACTAAGTGGTTCAATACTTTGAAATGTTATATCAAGGTATTATCTTTTTAAGAGAGGTGAGATACTATTGTCGAAGCAAGCAGATTGTAGCAGAAGTAAAAAGAACTGAGCTTCACCTCTAGCTCCACAATTACCTAACTAGGTGACTCTAAAGCCACATAACCACTCTGGATCTCAGTTTCCTCACCTAATAAGAGCATACTAAACAACTTTCTAGCATTAACAGATCTATGATTCTATGTAATCCTTCATATCATCAGGTCCTTTATCACTTACCTCAAATGAAATTTACTTTAAAGTAGGCTGTGCCATAACATACTATGTCCTCAACACAGCAAAGCACAGTGCCTTGCATATAGCAGGTGCTCCACAAATAGTCTTTGAGTAAATGATTTGCCAGGGTGACACTGGAGGTAGCCTGGGTACATGATGGGTTAATGGAAGACAATAGGGTATGGGACAGTATCAGTACAAGGAAATAAGATCAAGAGATTATTTTGAAAGATAATCTTCTCTGTGAATATAGATATTTTCTAGGTTGGTTACAGACATATAGGAAGTAACATATTTAGTTGCACACCATGTCTCCTTCCTCTTTCCCTCCTTTTCAGGGGCCACTCTGAACAAACACCAACCAAGCTGTCCTCTTTTGATAGTGTCTTCTCCTAGTAGAAACATCTCTTCCCCACTATCATTTTTCTACTCTCCAGATCACACCACACTGTTTGCAGCATTTTCTTTTGTCATTTGTATTTCTCCCACCATATATCTCTGCCAGGTTTATCTTAGAGAAGAATGTATTTTTTATCGGTTTCTTTCTTTCCATTTTTCTCATAGTGCTATTTGTGATTATATAGAACTTGAATTGGAGCGCTACTATTGATACTCATATTGCAAGGTACAAGAAGAGTATATGTATTGAAGTGAAATTGGACATTCAGCAGAATGATAAATGGGATTCTTTCTATCTCAGCTTTAGCCAAGTTGCCAAAGGCCTAGGTATTGTTTAACAGTGAGGTAAGAAGAGGCCTGTGCAGAACTGCTAAGATTGTAAAACCACTCTGTCAGCATTAATAATCTCCAAGCAATAAAACTCCTGAGTTGGAAGAATTGGAGAAGAATCCTTTGGAGAGAGTTATTGGAGGTATTGTTGCCCCAAGGGAGAAAGACTACTTCTTTGCTTTAAGTCAAGTAAGCACAAATTCAAAGGAAAACTTAGAGAGTTTGACTAGTATCTCCCAGAATTTAAGTGCTGGAATAAAAGGCTGTGGCTAGACTGAAGCAATGAAGAGAGAAAGACAAGACTCAGGTTTTCTGTAGAACAGATGTGGGCCACACAAGAGGGAACAGACCTAGAGCCATCTTGAAAGAACTGTCTAGAAAGACAAAGTGACTCAAGAGATGTACAGCCACAAAAACTCCAGGAACTGAAGACAATGTCAAAGCAACCAACTGCATAGGGCATGATCTATTTCACAGGAATTAGAGTTGTAGTTGAGGGTTCAGAATGGGAATCACCCCAAAAACATGGCATGAAAGAGTTCACTTTGAACATCTATTTATTGAAGTCAAATCTAAATCACATCAGTAAGATCTCTACTGCCCCCTTATCAATCTTCCTTCATCCCACTCCAATGCTGGAGGGGCCAGAAACCATACCTACAGAATTGAAGAGGAGATGCCACCTCCCATCTGTGCACACATGCGCACACGCACACACACACACATGCGCGCACACACATACTCTCCAGGCTTCCAGTCCTTCCTGGCTTAGGATGGGAAAAAATTTAAAGAGGACAATAGGCTTGGATTATTATAGTGAACTGTGTGTTCTTGGAAGCTGGAGAACTATTAATTATCACAGAGTAACTTAAAAAGTTATGAGTTTTTCAATTCTGTCATTCCTCTATTTTGCCTAATTACCAGCATTAAGACTGTGTTTTATTTTCTCTATTGGCTTTCATTGAAAATATACAATGTATTTCTACTTCCCTATAGATTTTTAAGTGAGCTATTCCTAAGACCTCAAAAGCTTATTCTTTATAAAGGAAATACGTGCATCATTCCACAAATCAATGGTTGGGACTCAACCCATTTAGAAACTGAGTTTTCCTGCAATGTTCATACTCTGGTGTGGACTGCCCAGGTAAGACTAAAATGAAAGTCTTTATTCAAAAGGATAATCTCTGTATAGAACTTGTATATGGATCTCAAATCTCAAAACATGTAAATGTTTTCCCCAGCAAGTCTGGCACAGGGATAAGAGAAACTCATTATTCCATCTGTATTAATTTGTCATGGTGCGTACAATCATGTACCCAGGACAGAAATGGCACAAGCAAAGACTTCCAGGCTGACTGTCTCTTGGGGGCTCAAGACACCATATTGATAGACTTAATAAAGATATATTCTGAGAATTATGAACCTGCCCATTATTTTTCTGGAATAGCCGCCAAAACCAATAGCAAAAAAAAATGAGCTAATGCTGCCAGGATGGCAGGCATTCTTTACTACATTTCATGCCAATTATTTCCTTTCACATGACAAGCAGGCATTAATTTTCAACTCCTGACCTATATTTCACATATCTGGGTTTCAGACCAAAAGAAACACTAGCTATCATAAAAATGCTACAACAGCCTGCCACATGATGAGGAATTCCTTTAGGCTCCAAGCCAACAAGTTTGTTTTGAGTCTGTGAAACTTTTATAGAGTAGAAAGGTGAGATAGGAGAAAAAGAGGATAATTGTCCTCCCTTCCTTAAGAGGTCTTATTTATCACAATATCTACCCCATTCAGACTGGTAGAAAGAAATGATTAAAATAACAACCCACTGTTTACTTGTCTCCATGGTGTCTCAGGGGCCAGCAGACCATGCCCTTGGCCGTTTCCCCTCTCTCAAACACATACTAATCATTCAAGTAAAACCTCCAAAAAACTTACCCTGCTTGCCTGAAATATTCCAACAGCATGGGATTGGAATAGAGAACATTTCAGACAAAAACCTCATGATAGAGGGTGCCTTTTGTAGGATGTCATTGCCAAAGGCATTTATAGTGGCTGAGTAGGGATTTGAGTGTGATGGTGCACATCCACTAAATGGCTCCCTAGGGGCCCTAAAAAAGAAAAAGTAACATCCAAAAGTGCCCAACACCTTCCCAGGGGTAACTTTTTCAGAGTAAGAATCTAACTCTGTGAAGACTCACAATGCGTTCGACTGAAAAAATGTAGTGAAGATACATTCCCAGCCGTCTAAAGCAGACCCTGGATGCAAAAAAGAACCAGATCACAAAACATTCTCAGATTACAGCCAAGTTCTAGATGGTTATCAAGATCCAGAGATTTCATTTTCTAGTATAACAAAGTCAAGAAACAGAGGTTTTAAATGAAATTATTTTTGCCTCACAACCATACCAAGTGCTTAAATAATAAGTCACTGTCAAATTCCATTGTTTCAATTTATATTATTGTTTCTAAGCATAAGAAGAGAAACATGGGGAAAAGGGACAAGAGGCATATTGCATTGTTATTCAAGGTAAACTCCAGCATCTTTCTGCACCTCATTCATTCACTGCATTAAATTATCCATTCATTCACATATATGTATTAACTATTACATTCCAGGTACTGGGCAAGCTGCTGGGGTTGAAACTGTGCACAAGATAGACAAGACTCCTGTCTTCATGGAGAGGCAGATGAGAGGCCAATTGTACTCTGGGCAACAGACAAGGGCTAGCTGAGCCAAAATCCAGGGACTACCCTCTGACATACTTTAGTCAAGGCAGCCAACCTTTGTAGAAAGCAAGAATTCTTTGCTCTACCAACTAACCCAATTTGTGATCTCAAACAACTCACAACTTTCTGGCCCCCAATTTGCCATCATTGCCACAAGACAATGACGCCTATTTTATACTTATTATCTACAGAGCTAAATTCTAAGGAAATAAAGCTTTATAAAGCACTGCATAAATATCTAAATTACAAATATTAGAAAACATTTGCAGCAAAAATACTTGTTAAGTGATGGCATTCTACTTGTTACCTAATTCAAGTCTAACAAAAAATACCTGCTGCGAGGGATGAGAGCCAAAAGAAGGAACTAAGTGGTAGTTGCAAATAAACATCTATACAATGCCTCCTGAAGAATACAATACTAAGTTCTGTATAAGGTCACAAGTTCGAATATAGCAATGTTTTTCACAGTTTTAAATTACAAACTATGTAAGGAAAAGAATATGCATATTTTCCATCTAATACCTTCCAGAATTTAAAAACATAAGAGAAATAAACAGGCTTTTTATGCATGAATATGGTTTTCTTTAAGATACATATAGACTTATTCCAGTTAATATTCAATGACTCCAGGGAAAGAAGGTAGAGGCATAGGCCATGAACTTTGTTTTTTGGTTTTGAGAGAGCTTTTTCCCCTGCTCTTCCCTACTTCTCCACCAAAGGAAAGGAGCAAAGAATTATGAGTTAGGGGGTGCGTTTTCATTCTTCCATAATTCAAACTTATTTTTTCCAACTGAAAAGGGAAACTTCTTTTTTTTTAATATAATTTATTGTCAAGTTGGCTAATATACAGTGTGTACGGTGTGCTCTTGGTTTGGAGGGTAGATTCCCATGGTTCATCGCTTACATACAACACCCAGTGCTCATCCCAACAAGTGCCCTCCTCAATGTCCATCACCCATTTTCCCCTCTCCCCTGCCTCCCCTCATCAACCCTCAGTTTGTTCTCTGTATTTAAGAGTCTCTTATGGTTTGCCTCCTTCCCTCTCTGTTTGTAACTATGTTTTTCTCCTTCCCTTCCCCCATGGAAGGGAAACTTCTTTAGCTATGATCCAGAATGATCACTTTTAGTTTCAAAAAACATGATTAAAAGCAAGTAAATATACAGTGGATGTACAGTTGTAGTCACAAAGAGGGTTTTCTTCCTATATCTAAAACATAAATGAATCAAAATATTTTGAGTGGCTTTACCTCTAGGTTAAAAAAAAATGTATTTTTTTAAAAGAAAAAATGTGCAGAAAAAAGTAACTCACAGATGGGTTTATCAGGTTCCTTATGGCAACAAATGCCCAGGGGTTCTTATTTTTAGACAATGAAGACAATGGATTTAAATTCAAAGTCACTGAGGAATCAAAACCTGCCACTGTAGAAGCAGTCAAAGAGATTGTCATTGGATGTTTTAGCACAAGAGGCATGGGGCATACACTGCAGCTCGTCAAGACTGGTTTCCCTGTCTGCAAGTCCTGGCACACATATATGGGAAAACTCTGACCCCTTTTGTAAACAGACAGCTTGACTCCCCCACCTTTGGTGTGGTGGGGCCCACCTAGCCCAGTAGCATACTTCTCATCAAGTAGAATATTAACTTGGCATGAGATGATTTATCACCTAGTTATTGCAGGCATGGCAGGGTAGCTACAAGGAGTAAATATTCTAATGCACTTTCACTCCAGGAAAGCATAGAAAAGGTAGAGAGGGTAAGTCCATTATAAGCTTAAATACTTAATAAGATTTAACACCAGCCGCTTGCCAACAGAAGAGAAAAGCAGAAAGAGCTCCAAAGAAGCAATGGGAAAACCATACACCAAAAAAAAAAAAAAAAAAAAAAAATTCAGAGTGACAGAAAGGCTGCAAAGGAGTAAGTTTTTATTTTTATTTATTTATTTATTTTATTTTTTTAACGTTTATTCAGTTTTTTGAGAGACAGTTACAGAGTGTGAGTGGGGAAGGGACAGAGAGAGAGAGAGAGAGGGACAGAATCCAAAGCAGAAAATGGCTCCAGGCTCAGAGCTATCAGCACAGAGCCCAACTCGGGCCTTGAATTCAGGAACCATGAGATCATGACCTGAGCAGCAAGTCGGACGCTCAACTGACTGAGCACCCAAGGAGTAAGTTTTTTTGTAAAGGTTGTCAAAAATCAAAAGTATCACTGTGAAGGTAAAGAAAGAGAAGACACTAGGCAATTGGGGAATCATCAACTCCCAGCAAATGTCTTATAGAAACATCAGCATGAAGAGAAAACTATGTCTTAACCAAAACCATCTGATGGCTGAACTCTAGATTCCTTGTAAACAGGATCTTTGCCTTTATTTTTTTCCCAGCAGCTGACTGCAATTTTGGTGCAATTTTGGTGGTTTAAATAAGAGCTAGATTTTTTTTTCCCCACAAATGAAACCTATATATTTGCTGTTTGCATTTCTGAAATCTTTCGTTAGCCCTATAAGGCCCTGCTAACCACAGATACAAGTACTATCACTACCATTGCCACACACTAAACATTGATATACAAGTCTCTGATGATATAAAGCATATAATCCTTCTTATGGATTTTTTTTGCCTTATAAACATGGCATAGTTTTATCAGATGTCTTGTATTTTTCAGTTAGTATCTCAGCTAGACAACAAGGGACTTTTAACATGACTTGCGTGCACTAAATTTTAAAATCTATTGAGTTCACCAAAGTTTACCCTAGCCCAGCAGAGTGCATGATATATAAGGCACTGTGTAAATTTTTGTTCAATGTGTCAATATAGCGAGACCAATCAGCAAACCCATTTAATTGAAGTTTTACCATAAGATTTCTAGAAACTAAAATAATATTTCCATCTTACTATTGCTAGTTGTGAGCAAATAAAAAAAGATCTGCTTAGATTTCATAAACGTGTTAGGATTTCACACCATTCTCTTCCCCAGCGGCAGCCAAGCCTCAATCAATAATTGTATAGTGACATTTCAAATCCTCATGTCTCAAGCTAACAAATAAAACCAGCAGGGTAAGAAGAAAATTTATTAAATATTATTTGAAGAATGCTTAAAAGATTGAAAGTATTTTCTTTCATCAATTACCATTGGTATGATCTGAAAATACCACTACCAATCTCCTTACTAGATTCAAAACATTCAACTCCGTTAATATGCAAATGTTATAGGCATAACCTGAATTTTCTCACACCCTGACACAGGTGTATTAAAATGCAGTTCTATTTAAAATAATAATTTAAACATTCCTCACTTATACATCCACTTATGTTAGGTCCTCAGGCCTTCAGCAAGCCACCTCACTGTCCCACTCCCCACTCTCTGCAAGCTCCTTTTCAGTGTTTCTTGAATCTTCACAGGGCAGCTTAGACCTGCTCCTATAATCATATTCCTGCTGGCTCCTCAAGTAACCTCAGATGGGTTCAGCCACCATTCCTACAAGTACTCCAGTCCCCAATAGAGCCCTCCAGAAATCAAATCTATGCAAGGAACTGTGTCATAGCAAAAACTCCTCACTTCCATTTTGATCCCAGGACTTTTAGAGTGTTCTATTTCTCTCTCTCCTCTCTCTCTCTCTCTCTTTCTCTCTTTTACCCTTTCTATCTTTCTTCCCTCCCTCCCTAACTTCCCTTTAAATTTTAGTAAGAGTCCCTCTGCTCCCCACAGAGCTCAGCTATGTTCCAGCAGGGCTGGGGGACAGCTCTAAGCGACAGAAACCATGGTGCACACTGACCCAGCCCACCTCTTGACAGTCAAAGCTCTCTTATGAGAGTTCATTCAGCCTGGCTCCTTCTTCTCCCAAGACATTCTCCAGTGTTTGTGTAAATGTGCTTCTGGCAAATACAAGATAAAAATTTGCCAGGTACACCAGAATTTCAGTCTCAGTTGAGACCATATTCACATATGAAAAGATGAAGAGATAAATATTAATACAATAGCATCCACATCTTCATGAGAATTAGATTCTTTTTTTTCCAGCTTTACTAAGATACAATTAAATAGAAATTGTATATATTTATGGTATGGAACATGATGATTTGATATATGTATACATCGTGAAATGATTACTACAATCAAGCTAATTAACACATCCATCACCTCACGTAGTTATTTTGTGTGTGTGTGTGTGTGTGTGTGTGTGTGTGTGTGTGAAAGCAACTTAAGAGCTACTGTTAGCAACTTTCAATTACATAATACCACATTATTTACTATAGTTACCATGCTGTACATTAGATTCCCAGAACTTATCCACCTTATAACTGAAAGTTTGTACCTTTTGACCAACATCTCCCCCATTTCCCTCACTCCCTAGCCCCTGGCAGCCACATTTCATTCTCTGCTTTTATACTAGAAATGGAATTCTCCAATTCTCTAATCCTATTCTCAATTCTGTGAGTTTGACTTTTTTACATTCTAAATGTGAGATTATACAGTATTTGTCTTTCTGTGTCTGGCTTATTTCACTTAGCATAGTGTTCTCCGGATTCTGAGACCAGCTGACTATTCAGCAGAGATTAGATCTCTGAATGGTATCACAAATGAAATTTGATGAGAGAAGCAAAAGGGGAGAGGGACATAAAGAATAAATTAAGAAGCTGGAGATCCTTCCCAGGGAAGAAGAGTCCCAGGAGCCAGTGCCTCTGCTGGTGTCACTGCCGAGCTGAATGGCCACGGGCAGCCTGAGGATACTGGGCCCACAGCAAAGGACATCTGGGTGCAAGGAGCTAAGATGGGAATGGACCGACATCAGAGAGAAACCAAATCTGGGCTCTGTGTTTCTGAGAATCAGTCTTAGAAATAATTATCTTTTCCAACGAAATTCCACATTAAAGTTTTAGATTTGTTACTGGTCTTCACTGTAACTGGCTCTGTTCCATCTTTAGCCAGTCATAACATCAGTCTATGTGACACCAAACATCCAGCCAATTCAGCCACAGTCAAAACTCTAGTTAACCAGCCAGCTGTTTTCTGTACATGACACCAAGCAATCAACTGGACTAATGACATGCCTGGAATGATGGAAAAGACCAGATGTTTTGGCATTATGTAAATGTTAAGTGTCAGTTGAAAACAGGAGTGTTAGCTGTCACTTTACATATAATCTTAAAACGATCCACCCTGTACTCCTCCCATGACTAGGACATAAACTCAACAAAGATCTAAAGATACTCATACACCAGCAAATGTGCTGAAAATGCCAGTGAGTGAGCATGTGTGTTATGGAACATGCCAGAGGGATGGGGAAATAAATTATTTCACATAATCTCAATTTTATAAACCTTAGTAAATGTGCCCCTCTCCTGCTACTCTATGCACTTCTCTGCCCTGTCCTACTCTCAACCTCAAGGAGCTACTCTTCCAGACTCTTCTGCCCTCTAGCTTTGGCATATGGGAGACAACGCTGGAAGATAAAGAGCAGGAGGAAGGGAATAACCGGGTAGTTTTCTTCTTCTTTCCCTGTCTCCATGGTGTCTCCAGAAGCTGCAAGTCTTGCCAGGTAGTCCCTCCATCCACAGTTCTAGTTTCCACGAGAAAGCCCCAACTGCAGTCCCTGTGTCTTCTGTGTAATCTGTCTCCCGGACTACATTTCATCTACTGAGAGACCCAGATGACTTCTACTTTTCTAACTGGACTCTGATACATAGGACAATCTGAAAAAGTATCTTTTCGTCCTGAGATTTCAATAACAATCTGAGACCTATGACATAGCAGCCCCGGTGCTGAGTTCTCCTCCTTTTCCTCTCCTCTCCTCATTAGGTGTTCCAACTAGAAGGAAAAATAAGTAAATAAAAGTGATTTATCAAAGCCTATCCCACTCAAAGTTTGCCCTGGTGGTTCTTATGAGACAGAGCCCCAAATAAAATGTTTGCAACACTTTTCAAAATTGGCCAACAATCTTTTCTGTCTGCCTCCACTCTCTTTGTATTTGCAAAAGGACTTTTAAAAAAAATATTTATTTATTTTGAGAGAGAGAGAGCATGGGAGGTGCAGAGAGAAAGAGAGAGAGAGAGAACCCCAAGCAGGCTCTGCACTGTCAGCTCAGAGCTCAACATGGGGTTCAATTTCACCAACCATGAGATAATGACCTGAGTCGAAACCGGGTCAGATGCTTAACTGACTGAGCCACCCAGAAGCCCCTGAAAATGGACTTTTTATTATTATTGTGGTAAGAACACTTAACATGAGATTCACCTTCTTAAGGTTTTAAGTGTCCAATACATTATTGTTAACCATAGGCATAGTGTTGTACAGCAGATCTACAGAACTTACTCATCTTGCATAACTGAAACTTTGTACCCACAGATTCATAATTTCCCCCTCCACCCAGCCCCTGGCAACCAATATTTCTCTCTTATCATACGATTTTGACTATTAGGTGCCTCTCATAAGTAGAATCATGTAGTAGTTGTCTTTCTGTGACTGACTGGGTTATACCATTTAGCATAATGTCCAAGGTTTATTCATATTGTCACATACTGCAGAATTCCCTTTTTTAAACTAATATTCCACTGTATGTATAAAACACATTTTCTTGATCTATTCATGCATCAGTGGACATTTAGGTAGCTACACCTTGACTATCGTGAATAGTGTTTCTATGAACATGGGTGTGCTAACATTTCCTTGAGATAGTGATTTTTTTTGGAAAAATACTCAAAGTGGAATTGCTGGTTCATATAGTATTTCTAATTTTACTTAAAGGAATTTTCATATTGTTTTCCATAGAAACTTCCCCAATTTGCATTCCCACTAACAGTGTAAAGGGTTCTCATTTCTCTACAGCCTCACCAATACTTGTTTTGGTTTTTTTTGTTTGTTTGTTTGTTTTGATAACAGTCATCCTAATGTGTGTGAGGTGACGCCTTGTGGTTTGGATTTACATTTTCCTGATGACTTGCTAGCCATTTGTACTTCTTTGGAGAAATGCCTACTCAAGTTTTTAGCACATTTTTAAATCAGGTTATTGGGGAGGGTGTTGATATTGAGTTGTAGGAATCCTTACATATTTTAGAAACTAACTACTTATCTGATATACGGTTTGCAAATATTTTCTCCTATTCTGTAAGTTGCCTTTTCACTCCAGTGATTGTTTTCTTTACTGTGCAGAAGCTTTTTAGTTTTTTGCAATCCAACTTGTCTATCTTGCCTTTGCTGTCTGTGTTTTTGGTGTAATATCAAAAAAAAAAAATCATTGCCAAGACCAATGTCATGAAGCTTCCCCCTATATATATTCTTCTAGGAATTTTACAGTTTCAGGTCCTACTTTTAAGTCTCTAATTCATTTTGAGTTGATTTTTGTGTATGGGGTAAGATAAAGGTCCCATTTCATTCTTTTACATGTGAATATGCAGTTTTCCCAACACCATTTGTGGAAGAGACTATCCTTTTATCATTGTGTATTGACACCTTTGTTGCAAATTAGTTGATGATACATGCATGGATTCATTCCTAAATGCTCTGCTCCATTGGTCTACATGTCTTTCTTTATGCCTGTACTATACTGTTTTGATTAGTATAACTCTGTGTTGTATTACGAAATCAAGAAGTATAATGCCTATAGCTTTGTTCTTCTTTCTCAAGTTTGATTTGGTTATTCAGAGTCCTGCATGATTCCATAAGAACTTTCAATTTTTTTTATGTATCTGTAAAAAAATACCATTCGGATTTTTATAGGGATTGGAATGAATTTGCAGATCACTTTGTGTAGTATGGACATTTTAGCAATATTAAGTTTTCTACTCCATGAACATTGGATGCTTTTCCATATGTTTGTGACTATTTTAATTTCATTCACCAAATTTTTTTAGTTCTCAGCATACAAGTCTTTCACACCTCCCTGATTAAGTTTATTCCTGTGTACTTTACTCTCTTTTTTGCTATTATAAAGGGATTGCTTTCCTAATTTCCATTTCAAATAGTTTGTTGTTATTGTATAGAAATGCAAGTGATTCTTGGGGCACCTGGGTGGCTCAGTCTGACTTATGCTCAGGTCATGATCTCACAGCTTGTGAGTTTGCATCCTGATCTATAGGGCTTTGTGCTGACAGCTCAGAGCCTGGAGCCTGCTTAAGATTCTGTGTCTCCTCCTCTCTGCCCCTTCCCTACTTGAGTTCTGTCTCTCTCTCTCAAAAATAAATAAACATTAAAAAAAAAAAAGAAATGCAGGAATAAATCCCACTTGATCATGGCATGTAATCATTGTAATTTTACTGCTGAATTCATTTTCTTCATGATTTTGTATCTACTCATTACGGACATTGGCCTATAGTTTTCTGGGATTTTGGTGTTAGGGTAATATTGATCTCTTAAAATAAATTAGAAGTATTCCTTCTTTAATTTTTTATAAGAGTTTGAGAGGGCCTGTTGTTTTTTCTTCTTTAACTGTTTGGTAGAATTCACCAGTGAAGCCTCCAGGTCCTGGGCTTTTCTTTGTTGGAAGATTTTTGACTACTGATTCAAATCCATTCTTGTTATTGATCAGTTCAGATTTTCTGTTTCTTCATGATTCAGCCTCGGTAGGTTATATGTTTCTAGGAATGCATCCATTTTTTGCTAAGAATGCATCCATTTCTTGTAGATTATCCAATCTGTTGGCATATAATTGTTCATAAAAATCTCTTAAGATTCTTTTCATTTCTGTAGCAACAGTTATAATGCCTGCTCTTCATGTATGATTTTACTTATTTGAGTTTTCTCTCTTCTTTCTTAGACTAGCCAAAGCTTTGTCAACTTTGTCTATCTTTTCAAAAAACGAACTCCCATTTTCATTAACTTTTTCTATTTCTACTTTCTAGTCTCTATTTATTTCTACTTGAATATTATTTCCTTCCTTCTTCTAAGTTTGGGATTAGTTTGTTCTTCTTATTCTACTTCTTCAGATGTAACGTTAAGGTGTTTATCTGAGATCTTTCTTCTTGTTTAATGTATGTAGTCATATCACTAATAGTTTCCCTTAGTACTGCTTTTGGTGCATCTCATAGGCTTTAGTATGTTGTACTGTCATCTATAGATTAGGGAATGGTCAACTATGTCAAATGCTGCTAAGCAACTGAGTAAGAGGATAATAAAGTGACTGCTGGGTTTGATAAGTAATGCCATAAGAAATAATATACTTGACTTTTCTTTGTTGTCTTTATTAATTCAATCCATTATTTCAAGCTACAAATATTATTGCAAAATATGGCAAAAATATTAACATTATAGTATTTGCCAGCTTTCTAAATTTTATTTTCTTATTTTTCACTGACACGTCTATGAAAAAACTTAATAAAGAGTGGGAAGAAAAATTGAGGACATATTTCAAAAATAGAACAAAAAGGTAAATAATAGAAGTACAAAAGAAAAATAACAAAATTAGAAAAACACGAGAAGTCAAACATTTGAACATTAGGTATTCATTGAAAACAAAGGGAAATGGATAGAAGAAAGTTACCAAAGACAGAATTCAAGAAAATTTTCCCATGTTAAAGGACTTGAGTTTCCAGACTGAAAGAGCCCAGTGAGTACTAAGTATAATGAATGAAATAAAGCCACACCACAAACACCAGCACTGTGAAATTTTAGAGCACAGTTGGGAAAAAAAAAAAATCCAACAAGGGCCCAGAAAGGAGGAAGAAATTGCATACAAAGTTCTGAAAACACAATGAGTAAGATCTTTTCAATTCCAACACTGAAATAAAAGAACATTGGAAGCAGATGCCTGGGAGGCTCAATCAGTTAAGTAGTTAAGCATGTGACTCTTGCTTTTGGCTCAGGTCATGATCTCACAGTTCGTGAATTCGAGCCTAGCATCCACCCTTGCATCCAGGCCATCGGGCTGAGCACTGAGGGTGCTGAGCCTGCTTGGGATTCTCTCTCCTCTCTCTCTGCCCCTCCTCTGCTTGCGTGTACATGCACGCGTGTGTATGTGCGCTCCCTCTCTCTCTCTCTCTCTCAAAATAAATTAATTTTAAAAAAGAACAATGGAAATATGTCTTCAAAATTTTTTTTTAATTTTTTTTAACGTTTATTTATTTTTGAGACAGAGAGAGACAGAGCATGAACGGGGAGGGGCAGAGAGAGAGGGAGACACAGAACTGGAAGCAGGCTCCAGGCTCTGAGCCATCAGCCCAAAGCCCGATGCGGGGCTCGAACTCACACACCGCAAGATCATGACCTGAGCTGAAGTCGGCGCTTAACCGACTGAGCCACCCAGGCGCCCCATGTCTCCAAAATTTTGAGGGAGAAATTATTTGCATTCTCTAACTCCATAAGCAGTAAACATGACAATATGTGAAGATAGAATAAGGACATTTCCAAAGGTAGAAAAACATGAAAAGTTTTCATTGCTATTCAAGCCTTCTCAAAAAGCTACTGGAGAACTTGTTCCTCTGATACAAGAGAGTAAACTAATAAAGAGAAGATACAGATTTCAGGAAGCAAAGATATACTATAGGAAAGAGGAGGCATGTGAAGGAAAATCCCAGGATGACAGCTGTGCAACAGAGCTAGAGAGCAACTGGTCTATGATCAGAATAAGTGAAAGGTATCAGAGAGATTCCTTCAAGAAGCTGAATCTGATAGAAACCTGAAAGTTTAGTGATGGTATTTCCACAATTAGGGAAGAGTTTCGTTTAGGACAGGGATAAAATCATAGAACACTAAACGAACAAAAACAATAAAACCAGACTCATCAACTTCAGGGAGAACAAAATGTCATCTAGGAAAAGAAAACTGATCATGGTACACTACTTAGCTCATCCACAATTAACAATTACATAGTCACAAAAATATAAGCCTTGACTACACACCTAATCAAACAGCCATTGTGGAAGGTAGGTGGGACCAGAAGTGGACTGAGAATAGTCAAGACAGGTGGTGGACAAGCATTAAATCAACATCCTCCAGAGTAGTAAGTCAAACATAGTGCTAAAAATATTTTTCATTTAAATGATTTTCATTGACTTTGTAAATGGTAGCAGTCTGTATTCCTATACTTATAATAAGTACTATGTTGAGCATATAAGAGATGCTGCTAAAGAAAACAATTTATGGAAATCACTTACCTAAGTATTTATTTACAGAGGGATTGTGTGTTGATAATCAGGCAATATGAAAATGTTTGAGCTTAACTTTATGTAAAAACTTCCTCAGAAGTAGTCCTGGAGTGAAGAAATTATCTTCAAAGTATATGTTAAGTTTTGAACTACTTTCTGCAATTCAGCTCACGACATTCTCCTCACAGAAAAACTATTCTCAATTTAACACAAGAAAACATAATCTTTAAACACAAATAAAACTTCATATCATCTGTCCATGTTTTCTGGTGGATGGTCAAGTAAAATAAAGAGCAACAGTATGAAAGCTACTGAAAATCCCATTGTTCTTCCTGTTTATGAGTATTTGTTTTTGTTAAACATACTAACATCTTTATCTTTACCTATGTGCAAACCTAGAATCTTACATTAATCATCAGGACCAGCTCATGTTAAGACTGTAGGAGCACAGCCCACACATTGAAATTCTGGGTGCAATGGCTAGCTGAGTCATTCCCATTTCTCTATCATCAAATACTTCATAAATCTTTAGCTGTTATTTCTCACTGCCCCTGTAGCTTTCTCATTTTTTTTTCCCTATCAAGTGAAAAGTCTCCAGAAATTTGAAGGAAAGAGAAGGCATTAGCCTAATCAAAGGAAGACCGATCACTTTCTTGACATTCTATAAAAACAGCAATAGCACCTTAAGGAGCTAAAAAGCTTTCCTTATTCATTCATTTTTTAAATAAACCTGTAGGGACACCTGGGTGGCTCAGTCAGTTAAGTATCTGACTTCGGCTCAGGTCATGATCTCACAGCTCCTGAGTTCAAGCCCTGCGTCTGGCTCTGTGCTAACAGCTCAGAGCCTGGAGCCTGCTGTGGATTCTGTCTCCCTCTCTCCTCCTCTCCCCCACTCACCCTCTGTCTCTGTCTCTCAAAAATGAATAAATGTTAAAAAAAACATTTTTAAATAAATTGAACCATTCGGTTTTAATGGCTCCTTTGATTTAGAAAAGCAGATTCATTACAATTAGTATTTATAAATTCATGTGAAAGAGAAATTTATTAAGAATCATGGTTAAAATTTGCAATTAGCCAACATAAGAAAATGTTTCTATTAATCCCGAGATGATTTTGCACAACATTTAAAAAATTATTTAACACTACGATATCGTAACTGGGGATTTGAACCATTTTTTTTAAGATAGCTAAAACTGCCACAAAACAAAAAAATCTCCCCAATGTGTTATTCCTCATAATATTGGAAAACCATAGCAAACTCTGAGGAAGCAAAGAATTTACATATTATTTCCTGGAAAAATATCTCTAAGTGCACAATAACAGAGAGTAATTTCATTTGATAATTCAAGGCACTTTAAAAGACTAATAAAAAGAAAATGTTAAAATTATAATCCTTTATAGAGTCTGAAGCTATGTACATATATTCAAGTGTGTACATTTATATCATTTCTGAATGGTATTATTATGTTCATAAAAATGCTAGGCTCTTTTTTAAGGGAGATTTAGATACTAAATTTTGCACTGAATCTTTAGGGATTTATGCCAAAGCTAAAGCAATATACCAAAGCAAAATTCAGGGAAAAGCAGTTTTTAAACAAAATGAATTGAAAGGCAATAAAGTGTTTATCCAGTAGAAAGTTAAGCATATAATCTAATTTGAAGTCAGGAGATTAAAGCTGCCTTTCACTTACCTATACCAGTACACAAACTATTAAGGTAGTTGGCATATTAGTTTTACTTTGGCCCTCCCTGCCAATTGTCTGCCAGAGAGAAAGGTAAGGACCTCTTTGGACTTCCATTACTCCACCTGAAATAAAGAAAGCAGTACTCTAAAATTCTAAGATCTTGCAGAGATTGTCGAAGAAAATGATTCTACATTTCATGATATTTTTCCAATATAGTCGATGCATAGTTCAAATAGCTTTCTAATTCAAAGAAGCTCGGTGATTCTTTTATTTACATTGCTTGGGTGAACTACTGGATTACATACACATAAGCAGACCTCATCATTAATTTACTGACTATTCTCTTCTATCATAAATTCTTTAGGGTTCATTTGGTCTTTAATGCAATACATCAAGAAATAAGAATGACCTTCAATCTCCATCAGTATGTCCAGACACTTTTGCTTCAAGCCAAAATGGAGTAAAAAGGATGGATTTAGCACCATTGCCACCCCCTGTGTTATAAATAACTGGAAAATCATACAAAATACAGGAAATATTGGCTTGGAGACATTAGATTAGAGGCATTATAAGATTCTGACCTCTGAGAGAAGAAAAAAAACCAGGCAATGACACCTCAACATTCACCAGCTTACTTCCTGGAGGCAGTTTCAAGGCAGTAACACAGAGTTAAGCAGTTTCACTGAGCTAAAGGAGCACAAATCAGACTTCATTTAACCAGAAAGGTAGAACTTGTGGAACATAGTACTACAGAGGAGAAAACTGCATTTAAAAAAAAGAACTCCAGAGGGGTGCCTGGGTGGCTGAGTCGGTTAAGCATCTGACTTTGGCTCAGGTCACGATCTCATGGTTCATGAGTTTCAGTCCCACGTTGAGCTCTATGCTGACAGCTCAGAGCCTGGAGCCTGCTTCAGATTCTCTGTCTCCCTCTCTCTCTGCTTCTCTCTCTCTCTCTCTCTTTCTCTCTCTCTCTCTCTCTCTCAAATATAAACATTAAAAAAAAAAAAGAACTCTGGAAATCTGTAGTGGGGCCCACTTGAGACTTTTGTTACTTATCTGTGCATTCATACAAGAAATGGCCTACAGCTGGGAAGAGAACCACAAGAAAGTAGTCAGAAAAACGCTGTGGCTCACATGAGGCTAGGAATAATCTGTTTTCCCATAAGCCAGAATAAGAAAACAAAAAAAGTATCAAGTAGAATCCTCAGAAGGATACTGCATGTCAAGACACAACATAATCAAATTGCTTAAAACTAAGGATAAAAAGAAAATCTTAAAATCATTCAGAAAAATAAGATACATTGCAACATATTACATACAGAGCAATAAGGAGAAAAATGACCACAGACTCTTCATCAGAAACTATGCAAGCAAATGTATTGAAATAAATAAATAAATAAATAAAACTGTCTACCCATAGCTCTTTACAAAGGGAAAATATCTCTCAAGAATGATGATAAATGTGCATTTCCAAATGAATAAAACTAAGAGAATTCATCACCAACAAAACTACATTCCAACAATGTTAAAGGAAGTTTCTTAGGCAGAACAAAAATAACACCAGATAGAAAGTTAAACTTTTACAGAAGATGGAAGAAATCCAGAAATAATATATATGTGGAGCAATACAAGACAGCTTTCTCATTTCTTAAACTGCCTTCAAAATATAATTGACTGTTTAACAAAAAAATGGGAACACTGTAGCTTGCAATTTATAATATGTGTGGAAGAAAATATATGACAATAATAGCACAAAGGGTAAAGAGATGAAAGTATACTGTTGTAAAGTTCTTATACTACAGGTAAAAAGGTACAATATTATTTGAAGTAAGAGTATAAGTTGAAGTTACATATTGTCAAACCAAGAGAAAATAGTAAAAAGTAAAACAAGGAGATAAAATGCAACAATGGAAATAAAATGTAATTATAAAAAAAAGTCAATCTCCATGAAAGGAAGAGGAACAAGAAAAAGAAACATAAGTGAGTGAGGTAAATAGAAAACAAACAACGAGACAGGTAAATTTAAATCCAACCACATGAATAATGACATTAAATATAAATAGTCTAAACATTTTAATTAAAAGGCAAAGATTGCTATATTGAACCAAATTTTATAAATGACAAGAAACAGTCTTTAAATATAAAGACACAATAGCTTAAAAGTAAAAGGATTGGGGGCACCTGGGTGGCTCAGTCGGTTGAGCAGCCGACTTCGGCTCAGGTCATGATCTTGCACTCCGTGAGTTCAAGCCCCGCGTCGGGCTCTGTGCTGACAGCTCAGAGCCTGGAGCCTGTTTCAGATTCTGTATCTCCCTCTCTCTCTGACCCTCCCCTGTTCATGCTCTCTCTCTGTCTCAAAAATAAATAAACGTTAAAAAAAAAAAAAATTAAAAAAAAAAAAAAGTAAAAGGATGGAAAAATATATGCCCTACTAACACTAATCAAAAGAAAATTTGAGCGGCAATATTAATATTAGACAAATATACTCCAGAACAAGGAATACTGTCATGAATAAAGAAGAATGTTTCATAATGATAAAGGGATTAATTCATCAATAAGACATAATAATCCTAAATTTGTATGTACTTACTAAAACAACTTCAAGATGCAAAATGTAAAACTGACAGAACTTAAAGGAGACAAAGACAAACCTTATTTATATTTGGAGATTGACACTTATCTTTCAGTAATTAATAGAATATGTAGCCAGAAAGTCTGAAAGACATAGAAAATTTGAACAAGGCTATCAACTAACTTCACCTAAAAGACACTTAAAAAATACTATACTCAATGGCAGAATACACAAACTCTTATAAGCACACATTGAACATTTACCAAATTCAATCATATTCAGGTCAATAAAATGTATCAATAAATTTAGCAGAACTGAAATCTTATAAAGTATGTTTCATGTCTACAAAAGAGTTAAATTAAAAACAGGAGATATTTATGAGCTGGAGATATTTGTAAAATCCCAAATTATTCAAAAATTAAACAATACACTTCTAAATAACTCATGGATAAAAAAGAAATGACAAGGAAAAATAGAAAATATTTTTAATTGAATAAAAATAAAAATACAACATATCAAAATTTATGGGATTTAGCTAAAGCAGAGGTTAGAAAGAAAACTATAGCAAATGCTTATATTAGAAAAAAAGATTTCAACTCAATTAGTAAGCTTCTACCTTAAGAAATTAGAAAAAGAATGAAAAATTAAGCCAAAAGCACGCAAGCAGGGAAAAGAAAATAATAAAGAGCAGATAACAAAACATAAAAACAGTACAAAAACAATGAAGCCAAAAACCACTAGGAGAAAAAGCAATGAAATTGATAAATCTCTAGTCAAATGGATCCAGAAAAAAAGAGGAGACACAAATTATTAGTATTTTGAATGAAAAAGGGACATTATAAATCCTAAAATACTAAAAGAAAGATGCTTGCCCCTGAAGAGTTTATAATCTAGTTGGTAGGACAGGCTGTGTGCACAGAAAACAATGAATAATCTTATATCAATAATAATAATAAATAACAACAATCCATTACCTATTGTATGCCAGGAAAAGTTCTAAGTACTTTATATATATTAAATCATTTAATCATTACAACCTTAATAGGTAGACACCATTATTAACCCCATTCTACAGATGTGTACCTTAGGCACTTGCCCAATGTAGATATGATAACAGTAGATATAAGATAATTTAGTAATTCAGGAGCACCTGGGTGACTCAGTTAAGTGTCTGGCTCAGGTCATGGTCTCACAGGTTTGTGGGACTGAGCTCTGCATTGGGTTCTGTGCTGACAGTAGAGAGCCTGCTTGGGATTCTCTCATGTCCTCTCTCTCTGCCCCCCCCCCCCCCCCCCGTTCACATGGGATCTCTCTCAAAATAAATAAACCAACATTTTTAAAAAAGATAACTTAGTAATTCAGATTCAGGAGGAGAAATAAGGACAAGGAGGAGAAAAGAGGATTGCACAGGTCTTAGGAATTTGTCATGGAAGAGATAAGGCTTAGGCTAGCTCTTATAAGATCTACCTTGATATCTACCAAGTTTTTTATACTAGGTGTCACAATCCAATATTATCAGAGATCTCGTACTTCAACAGAGTAATTTAAATCAATGTTTAAGCTATTTTAACAAATATTTATTGAACACTTACTATGATCTAGGCTCTGGGATCACAGACATGGACAAAAGATGGGAGATCTATTAAATATATATATATATGTGTATATATATATATATATATATATACATATATACATATATATGTGATGTTGTTTTTGGAGGGCAATGGGAGAGAGGAGATAGATCTGAGAAGACGGTATCTTAGCGGTGACCTTGGCCACAGGGGTGAACTGGCAAAGGCCATATCTGTTGTCTCAGGCCAAAGACTGCCAACTGCCGTGGCCCCTTAGGAACCCATTGCTTGTATCCTTACAAATGACAGCTCATAAAACTATGAGAATGTAACAAATCACTTTAAGAAGTAGTTCCCGAAAGTCTTCAGAAAGAAAATTCTGCAAGTCTCTTCTTGCTCTAGACAGCCATTAGGATCCCAACCGATTCCACAGAAGCTAAAACCCACAGAGAGGTGGTTTGTGTTCTTGTTCAATCTTCAGTTGTAAGAGTAATTCTCTATTTTTATATTGAAACATAATTACTTGATAGCTCAGGGTCTACATTTCATTCAACTTTTTACACCACATGTATATATATACATGCACCATAATGATAGAAGTCATTGAGGTACAGTCCTCATTCTCAAAAAGCTCATAACCTAGTTAGTTGCATGTATATGTGTGTTTGCATGTATGTAAACAAATTAGAAAGCAACTGAGACTAGATTATAATTATGAGCTAACCTGAGTAATACTATATGAGTTCAGGAAAACAGAAGATTAGTTGAATTATTCAGACATGGCTTCATGAAGGAGATGCTTTGGAGCTGAATACTGAAAAACTAGTCATCTACATATATGTGTGTGTATGTGTGTGTATATACACATATATGTGTGTACATATATACACACATACATACACACAGAGAAAATAGTAATATACATATATATGTATATAACTATATCTGTATATACAGAGAGAGGTGGGGGGAGAGGGAGAAAGTGACAATACCAGCTGTTGATAAGGAAAACTCAGGTGGAAATAAGCAGTCTACCAAGCTGTAGGCAGATAATGTCAGAAGATAGCTGAAAATAAAGCTGAAAGTGAAAAGGGGGCAGAAGCAAGTAGGACATAAAAATTACTTGAATTCCAGATTTTTGTTGAGAATATAGGTTTGGTAAATTTCATCCCCAAATTCTAACTAAATTATTCCGTTTTACTCAGGCAGGAGAAAGAACATAAATACAGGAGAGAGTGCAGAGAATTCCCAAAACAACACAGAAAAATGTTTCGGTGATCACTTGATATCCATATAATTCCCTGGGAACTCAGAAATATCAATAAAAATTAAAATAGAGAAAAAAATATACCTAATCCAAGATTTTGTTGATTTTAAAAGGACAAAAGCTTCTTTAAGCAATTAATTAACATGCATCAGTGAAACATCATCAAACCATATAAAATAGGAAGTTTTACACCAGAGAGTAATATAAGCACCGATACCCTTGTGGGCTGGCAAAGTGCCTGCTCTGCTCAAATGACAGGGCGTTGGGTCTTCAGTGGGTCCAAGGGATATCCCCATTGCAATTTGTCAGCAGACTGGCAAATATTCTTAGTGACAGGAACGCAAAGCCCAGGAATATAGCCTTACCCTCATTCATGGCTCAAAGCGCCTCAGCCAGCTCTCCTGAATCCTTCTAATGGCCCCAAATACCAATTAAACAGCTTTACCATCTCTGTATCTAAATTTGGACATAGGTATCAAGTTTGAATGCCTGATGAGACTAATTAAGTACTTTGCAGAAGTGTGAAGTAATCAGTCCTAGGATGGAAGGAAAAAAAGAAGGAAATCCCCAGAGGTGGATCTGACATGGTTCCTGTCCCTATTGAAGTTTCGTAAGATCACAGCTGAAATAACATTCTATCATAAATTGAAAGGTTCTGCATTAACAGCAGGAAACAAAAACTCATCTCAAAACTCATCCCCCACTAATTCAGCATTTTCACCATAAATTCTAAAGTTGGCACATCGTCATATATCGCCACCTAGCGTCCATAGGCAAGTGTGTGTTAACCTTAGCTGAACCCAAAGGTGACATTTTTCTGCAGTCACCTTCCAAGGGCTTCCTGTTAGACTTGGCTATTCACCGCATCAGGATTCCTAGCGTGATTCCTCATTCTACTTCAGGGCATACCCATGAAAGTGTAATAATGAATTTATTTTGTTGTAGTGAAGCTCCCATTTTGTGGATTACCCTCAAGTACTTTGAAACTGCAAACTGTTCCCAGGAGAACTCTTTCTTGACACTTAGCATACATCTGTCTCTCCACCTTTCCTTCTCATTATTCTCTATTATTGGTGTGTGGATTCTGTCTCTAGAGTGCATACATTTTGAGACCATAATTTTCTGCATGAGACACAATTGGGAAGAGAGGGTTGCATCAGAAATGCATCCAAATTGTTCATAATACAAACATTTGACTGGCTTTAGAATTGTTTCATTTTGTGGATTCACCCTTTCCCTCCTTCTTCATCTGTAACAATGCAATGGAAAGGAGAAAAATACGTTAATGAATCATCAAAAATCAACAGAGTAACAGAATATAACAAAAATTAAAATAAATCCAAGGATTAATTACTTCAGAGACCCTACTTCCTTTCAAGCAATCTTTAGAGTAGAAGCCCAAGCAAGCCATTTCTAGACAGGAAGTATGACAATTTTTGAAGATGCAAGCTATCCGATGGCAGTAAATTCTTTCAAAACATTTTTAGACCTACATTACTGTCTCTGAGTCAGACTTTTTCTGACCAGGCAAAATAGAAGATGTGAGCAATTAGATGAGGTTTGGATGTAGATCTATGAACAAGGGACAACTTTCTTAGTTTGCCTTGGAGTTAAATATGTCAGATTGCCATGTAAAATATAGGGCATGCTTATACTAAAAAATTACTCATTGTTTATCTGAAACTCAAAGTCAACTGTGTGTCCTGCATTTTATCGGACTATTCTACTTGGTATGGAACAAAAGAACTCGTTGGAGAAAATAACTAGGTTCCTAGCAGAACTGGAGTCATTTTTATGAAAATGGTGTTTTTGTGGTGTTCCAGAGACCAATATTATGCAAAGGCCCAAGACTGTAAGCATTCAAATAATACCCTGAATTTAATACTTAAAATTTATGAAACATTTCACATTTATTACATCATGTGGATTCTCCTAATGACAACCCTCTGAGTATTTTTATGCCTGTCTCAAGGCCCACAGACGTTAAGGAATTGTCATGGTGATCCTCATGAAGCTGTACAAAAAAGGCAGAACTTGAATCCAAATCTCCCAGTATAGTACAACATCTGAAAATAAAGAAAATGTTCATGTGGACACTACATAAGACTTTCAACTGTGAAATAAGGCCAGGAAAATGAAGATATTCTCAGAGTCACTGAGCTGTCTTACATACACTCTCCGACTATAGAGTCCAGTTTGATTTTTTTTTATTTTTGTTTTACATTTATTTATTTTTGAGAGACAGAGCACAAGTGGGGGAGGGGCAGAGGGAGAAGGAGACAGAGAATCCAAAGCAGGCTCCAGGCTCTGAGCTGTCAGCACAGAGCACAGAGCCAGACGCAGGGCTCGAACTCACAAACCATGAGATCATGACCTGAGGCAAAGTCGGACCCTTAACTGACTGAGCCACCCAGGTGCCCCTAGTTTGATTTTTTTTAACCATAATACAATCACTTTATTTCCCCAAGTACGTGAGACATTATTCTTCTGATGTAAGTTTATTCACACATACCCCAAATTTCTAAATCTCAACCACTACTCTTTGTAAGCCATTCATATGTCCTAGAGACCTTTAATAAAACCACAGTAAAACCACAGTATAATCCAAATCTGTTTAACCCAGAGTCTGATCTTTACATTTGAAATTTAGATCTTTACATTTGAAATTTAGAAAATGCTCTTGTAATTATTCCTTTGGCTCTTAAGGATCAGGTTTGTTTTTAAATTGTAGAGTAGTGACAGCTGGTGTTCATAGTGTGTATTACACTTTTCCCCAGCACAGTTTTTTTTATCTTTTACTTGTGGTCCTCCAGTTCTAGTTCTCATAAAAATTCCCTGCAGAGTTTCTTAAATGAAGCTTCCTAAACCTCATAGATTCTGATTATATACATCAGGAGTAATATACATTTACAAGCCCCAGTGCTACCATCCCTTTCGTCCTGGTCAATCTCATGTAAGAGAACATTGTTGTAGATATGAATCACTACAGATCTTGTTAAAATATAGATTCTGGGGCAGTAGTATTGGGATGAAGCCAGAGATTCTGCCCTTCTAACAAGTTCCCAGGTAGTTTTATATCCCCAAACTGAAACCTAACCAATTCCACTTCTTTATGTAGCCAGATCACCAAACCCTAGATCCTGAGTACAAAGTGTCCCTTAATGGATGAATTTCACTCAGTGGGTAAACAGATTTTGGTCAAATCTTCTCCTTGCCCTGTTCTCTGTTCTGCCTACATGCTTTGATTCCTAAAAGCCATAGTCACCTCAAGGAGAAGTAGCTCAGAACAAAGCAGGACAACATCCTGATGGGAGGCCTGCCTAAACCCATGCCTGTTCTTTTCTAGACCATTTATTTCCTGTTACCAAAGAGACAGGAAGGCCCAGGGCAGTATCACCCCGACAAGGACTGGGCACATATATGGAAAGCAGAGCTACAAATATAAAGTTCAGAGGAGTTCAATGATGATGATAATGATGATAAAGATGATGTCAGCTAACATTTATTGCATACTAAGTGCTGCGCACTATGCTAAATACTTTACGTGGATTATTTCATATAGTCTTCTAAATATATCTACAAAGTAGATAATATCATGGTGTCTATTGTAATGACAGAGACAGACAGATGAGCACATAGGTAACTGTTATATCTCATATCACAATTAAAGTCCAGTGATTGTATGAATCACATTCATACTAAAAATCAAAATATTAAGTAGACGGCTTCTCTTCCATTTTGTCCTAGAGACACGTAACATTTATTCCCTATAACATTCATGCATTGCCACCTCGCAAGAGATGGCTAGAACATACAAGATGTTTCCAGGAAAAGCTTAAGTTTTCTAGAAATGGCTAAAATATATGCCTATCTTAATGTATCAAATATTGCATCACTGATGTGGGCAACTTAAAAAGATGTGTTCTCAACAGTTGAGTCCTGTGACTGAGTCAAATAATAAAAACCAAGTTTTCACATACTTTTACTTTTATCCATACCTTTTTTAAATTTCTATTATCATTTTACATAGTGTTTTCTTGCAATCAGCTAATAGTTCCATGCAGCATTTCTTAAAATATCACAATATATTGTCTTCAAACTTCTTTTTATTTTTTATTTTTCAATGTTTGTTTACTTTTGAGAGAGAGAGAGAGAGAGAGAGAGAGAGAGACCATGAGCTGGGGAGGGGCAGAGAGAGAGAGAGACAGAGGATTCAAAGTGGCTCTGCGCTGGGAGGGGAGAGCCCAATGCAGGGCTCAAACTCACAAACTGTGAGATCATGACCTGAGCCAAAGTCGGTCGCTTAACTCACTGAGCCACCCAGGCACCCCTGTTGTCTTCAAACTTGTAATGTGCTTTAGATATGCTTGGTTGAGCAGAAAGTAGTTCATCTTGTGTTTTGGTTTTATAATCCTACTGTCTTTACAGAAAGAACTAGCTACAATACCGCGGTCTTTCCAGGTCAAGCACTTAGTAATTATTATATATTTCTTAGTTTGCATAAAGTATGCATCTTTGTTATTAAGAATTAGTGTTTTCTAGAATAAAAAGCCATATATTTATCAAAAAACATCAATGCAGGCAGCAGTAAGAGTGAGATGGATTACACATTGACCTCTGAATAATCTCATAATCTGGTGAATGGGTTAATTTTTACAGTTCTGTGAGGGTCCTCCTTTGTCTCCAAAGAATAAGAACAATCCAAGAGAGTGAAAAGGAGAAGGCAAATAGATAAAAGAAAACTGAAATAAGTTGACAGTTACTCACCTCTTTTCTTCTGACTTTTATTGCTGTGGAAGGCACAGAGATTTCAAAGCCACTCAAGTCCATGTTTTAATCTCGCATTTGCCACTACATGTAGTTGTATAACATCAGGCAGTTTGCTTAGCCTAAATCTGTTTCTTCACTTCTGCCGTGTAGACACTATTACTCTCCCAGCCCAGTTGTTGGGTAGATAGAGGTAGATAGAAGGTATGGAGCCTGGAAATAGAACAACAGAAAGCAGCTGTTGATAATGGTAGCTTGTTATTAATGATCACTACTTCTTCATCTGTTTAACTTTCAACAAATATTTACTTATTTTTATTTTTTTTAATGTTTATTTATTTATTTTTGAGAGTGAGTGAGTGTGCGTGCATGCGAGCAGGGGAGGGGCAGAGACAGGGAGAGAGAGAACCCCAAGCAGGCTCTGTGCCATCAGTGCTGAGCCCAGTGTGGGGCTTAAACCCAGGAACCATGAGATCATGACCCGAGCCAAAATCAAGAGTCAGACGCTCAACCGACTGAGCCACCCAGGTGCCCCAAGAAATGTATTTTAGAGGTAATCTCAGGGAACATTTGAGGGGCATAGGGAAGTGAGATGGGACAGGGAAGAAAGCCAAGGAAGGGACTGTGGTGAAGCAGGTTACTACTTTGGAAAACTAGAGTTTAACCCCACTGGAAAGCTCTGGGGGCCAGTGTAAAACACACTCCTTAGAAACCTCACATCTAAGGGGCAAGAGACCTGGGTTATCTGTCCACCAATTCCTACCAGATATTGGTTAGGGCTGCACCCATCAACAAATATTTATTGATCACCTCTCTGTGGCAGGAATACAGGAAAGTCCCAGGAATACAGTGAATAAACAGATAAAGTCTCTGTCCTCAAGAAGTTTCTGTTTTATTCTCTGAATACCCGGTTATCAAAATTCCAACTTCCCATACCCTACTCCACTGAAATTTCTCTGGCAAAGTCACTGTTGCTGGACCTACCAAATAAGATGGACCTCAATAAGACCTTTTTGTAGCATCTAATAACATTGAGCACTAATAGCAATGATTCTTGACGTCTAGAATACTCTCTCCTGATTTCCTTCTACCTTCTGACTGAAACTTGCCAGTCTCTGTTGCTAGTTTGTCTTCTGTTACCCTTTTAATTAATATTTCTTAGTATTCTGGCTTTGCCCTTTTCCTTTACACTCTACACTAGTAGTTCTTGAACTTTCAGAGTCATGAACTCCTTTATGAATCTGAAGAAGTTATGCACCCTCTCCACAGGGGGGAAAATGAATCTACATACAAATATACAAAAGTGTGCATGCATTTTCAGGAGTTTCACAGACCTTTCTCCCTTCCCATAAAGCCCATCATTGAACTTCATGTTAAGGGGTTTTCATGGCTTTAACTATTCCCCCATATGTCAATGAGCCTCAAATATCTGTCTCTCACATAAACCACTTTCCTGAGCAATAGGCTACTTTCATATGACTTATTGACAACTCCACATGAATGTCCCTTTAGGCACCCTAAAACTCAAGACATCCCAAACTAAAGTCTTCATCTCTCTCCAAAAACCTGTTCTCCTGGAGGACAATACCTCTGGGAAAGAAAACACTACTTGTGAACCTAACATACCTAGATTTAAATCCAGCTCTGGAAGCTTCAGAAATATACTTAACCTCTTTCTGCTTTAATTTCTTCATATTTAACATGAGAATAGTACCTCCATTTTCTGTATTTTTATGAGAATTAAAACAGATAATAGGAAAATCCCTATCCAAGTGCCACTACATAGTATACATTCCACAGATATTAATATTACTGAATTCTCAATACAGCAAAAGCAACACCTTTCACCAACTATCCTAAGTCAAAAATTCAGGAGTTATCATCATACACCCTTCCAACCTATCTTCTAAATGGCAGCCAGAGGATCTTCCCAAGACACAAATCTGATGATGCCATGACTCTGCTTCAATCTTCCCAATTGCTTCTCGTTGTTCCCAATTACATCTATCTTAGTATTGTACTGAAGGCTGACTATGATCTAGCCCCTGTCTATGCCAAACTCATTCTCTTGATTACTTGTAGATCTCCCCAAAAGCGTGCAGTGTTTTTGATTCCATAACTCTCTTCACACTGCTCCCTTTGCCTGAAATGTCCTCACCCCTCCACATCTTTTCTTGGTATTCAGGAAAACACCCATTCATGTTTCAGAATACAGTTCAAGCATCACCTCTGCTATGAAGTTACTCCTGACAGCCTCCTGCCATACTGTTGATCACTGACTCCTTTATCTCCCATCTGTAACTGACAGATGATTTCTATCATAGTAAAGATGAATAGCATATGGCTCCTGGTTTCAAAAAGCTTACAATCATTCAACCAGAAATCCTCTTATATAACCTGTACAAGTAAGCCAAAAAGAAATTATGAGGCACGAAAAATTGAGTTGTACGTAACTTCAACACTCAGCTCAGTGGTCCCTTCTTAGAAGCCTTTCTGTGAGTCCCAAGCTCTGAGCTGTGTGTGTGCATATGTATAGTTATATGTTAGCTATATATAAACTCATTTACTCTTTACAGTGTATGGGGCAGGGGCACTGTTATTATTCCCGTTTTACAGGTGAGGAAATTAAAGCAAAAAGAGACTAAGTAACTCATCTAACATTACTTACCCAGAAATACTGGCATGAAAAAAGTATGGACTTCAATTAATTAAAAAAACACACACACAATTGACAAATGAAAATTACATAATGTTTTTAAATAAGTCGTTTGATATATATTTATTGAGCCTATTAAGGCCTGGTACACAAATAGAAAAACCTAGGTGCCCTATGCTCGAAAACAGGGATTCGTGCAAAATTAACAAGTGTGATATAAAGAACCATAAATTGTAGCTCTTGGGGGGCAGTAAAAACGCCTTAGGGTGGAGGAATCTACCAAATAGATCAATGAGTTGAGGAACCGAACGAAATGAAATGAGCCACTTAACCGAGACCAGAAGCCCTCCTCCTTCCACGTCACCCAGCCTCACCTTTCCTCCTCTTACATCGCTTTTGCCCACTATCCAATGGAAGGTAGGCTCTACATACTTACTGTGCGCGTGCGCATCATCAATGCGACGATCCTTCGCATCGATGTTTTCGGAAGCAACTTCTTCAGCCTGGTCACTACCGGCGTCGACGCTACCTCTGCTGCCGCCGCCGCCATTTTGACGGCGGAAAGAGCGAGGGTCTGGGACAGCTGGAGGCGGCGGCGGTAACTGGTACGGATGGTTTCCGCCCGCGTTAGCCCCTCCAAGTTCGCCGGTCTTGGGGCCACAGCACTCGGTATTGCTTTTATTCCCACAGGGTCCCCGTGTCTCTCCCCAGTCTTGTCACTCTGTCTTTAGGCTGTTTTTCGCTTCCTCACTGTCAGCGGCTCTTGAATCCTTGTTTGGAGCTGTTATCAACCCCCGCAACTCCCCCCGGACCTGTGTTAATATACCTGCCTCGACGCTGGGGACTCAGGCTGGGTCACCGACTCCTCGTTCCCCGCCCTCATCCGGTCCGAGTTGCTTTTGGGGGTGGGGGGCACAAACCGGGAGGGCTGAGGGCAGCACGGCCTCCTCTGGGCAGGGATCTGTGCCCTTTAGGGGGAGGGGAAGACCAATTCTGGCATTCTTGGGTTACGGAGAGAGTTTGGGCTTTAGCTTTAGTTTTAATGGTGGTGGAGAGAAGCATAGAATAGTCAGCGTTACCCGAGCTTTGTGTTGTTAGAGCTTAATTTGTCACTGGCCTCTTTTGTCCTTTCTCAGGAGTAACTTTACGAAAGGAAAGGTATTTTGCGCCCTCTCTCCCCGCTGGAAATGGCCACTGTGAGTAAATTAGTCTCTTAAGCGGTATGATGGTTTGGGAACTTTTAGGAAATGGAGGGTTTGGTTTAATTATGGCATTGGTGGCGTAATGTTTCTTGTGAAAAGTGTCAAGGGAAGGAAGGGGTGTGAAATTCTGTTCGTATGCTTTGAAGGTAGTTTGAAAAAAACTTTCTCTTCAGTACACATGTACTTGTTTCTGTAGATTCATTTTTGGAAATAAATTCAGTGCGAGCATCCTTCCAATATTTTTTAGAGACATTATTTCAGGAAATATTCAGAATCTATTTTTAAGCTTTTTATTATTTTTATTTTATTTTTTTTTTGGTTCGCTAACCTGAAAGTTTTCTAGCAGTTTCAGTATAGGAAGTAACCTTCCAAATCCTGCAAAATGAGAGCAAGAGGTATAATTCACATAGACCAGAAATATTTATTGATTGTAACTCTCCAATAATTAGACATATCCTCCCATAAGGGGTTGATATAGGGGGACACTAGACATAGATGAAATAGCTGCATTAAAAAGTATAAAGTAATTGGGGTGCCTGGGTGCTTCAGTTGGTTAAGCGTCTGACCCTTGGTTTTAGCTCAGGTCATGATCTTGGGGTTCCAAAGCCACGCATCGATCTCTGCACTGAGCATAAAGCCTGCTTGGGATTCTCTCTTTCTCCCTCTGCCCTTCTCATGCTTGCTCTCTCTCAAAAGACATAAATAAACTTAAAAACAATTGTAATTATTTCTTAAAAATTACACAGTGCAGGTTCAAAGCTTTGTGGAGAAGAGAAACTAGGGGTTTGGGATTACTTAAAGAAGCATTTAATCTGAGTTTTGAAAGAAGAGTGAAACTTAGATAATCGGAGATTTGAATGGAAGAACAGGAGGTGTGTTCAAAGACACCCTCCCTTTCAGAAATCAAGAAGTCACTTCTGCCTTGTGGAATGTAAGATACGTGAAAGAGATTAGTGGGAAATAAGGTTGGGTTGTGGAGTTGGAATCAAATAATAGAGAGCCTTGAGTGTCGCAGTATTTAGATTTGATTCTTTAAATTGTGGTCATTTTAGCAGAGCTGTGTTAGGAAGATTAATATGGCAGTAATTAGCCAGGATAATGCAATTGAACATGATATATTAAGAGTCTAATGATGTGACAGTAGGGACAAGTCATAAAAGTAGACCACTAGTCTTGACCCCATTTTAAGGTGAATTTTTACCTAGCCGAGGGAAGGTTGTAAAAGAACCATGTGATACTCTCAAAGGAGAAACCTTAATTAGAATAGAATATTAAGGTTTAACCTGCATTTGTGTGTGCATGCATGCTGAATGGCTGTCAGTAATGAAACATGCAAGTCTGTCTTCAACAACTTAGTTAGCATACATAGCAAGAGTTGTCCATGCTTCAGAAGCTGGACAGGTAAATCAGGATGCCTTGATAGGAATTTTGACAAATTGCAGTGTTCACTACTGATGATGGGAGGAGCCTTCCTTAGCTACGGTGATTTGTTGCTAACCAGTGCCATTTGAAAATAGGAATCCAGGGCTGCCAGCTCTTCCATGTTTCCAAGAACAGTGCTAAATATGGGCTTTTTGTGGAAATCTACAATTTCTCAATGTTGATATTCAATTCAAGTTTCTTCTAACTGTGGATCACACAAAAATGTCTGTAGACAGATATGGATGAATTTCCTAGATGACCAGTTTTTGGTCTTTGGTATAGACCATATTTTCTGCTCACATGACCAAAAGCAGGATTTAGTCCTAAAATAGTATCTAAAAGACTGTTTCTCTTTTTATACTAATAAAGATTTTAGAATTAAACCTTAATAGCCTGTCATCTTCCCAAGTTTAGAATCCTAGGTTTGAAGTAATCATATAAAATACATAGTTGTCCTCATACTAAAATAAACTATTCTAATTTTTGAGTTATTTATTGGCTCACTTTTAGTTCTTATATTTACCAGTTGACCCAATGGCATAAAATCTGCCAAGTAAAGAATTAGAGGATCAAACAAGTTAGAAGATGAAATTTGAAACACGTTAGCACTGTCATCAGCTATTCTTTCAGTGGATAAATTAAGATACTGAATGGCTTATTTTGCCATTAAAATGAAACTTGGTTAAATAAATAAAGTGAAACTTGGTGAGTAGATTTTCTTAGATTGGGAACAAAACTCACATTTTACTGTAACTTTTGTTAAAAGCTTTACCATCAAGGAAAAATACCGAAGTAGAATTAGTGGCCTTGGTACTCAGAGGCTTAAATAAATAATCCTTAATAGTATTAGGCAGTTGCTAAAATAATTTGGATAATCTTTCTTTTTCCTTTTTTTACTTGTGAAGCAATGTATTATTACACATAATATTTTAGTAATCTTAAATAATATTAAATTTAATATTTAATACTTTAATGTTAATGGTATATGGAACTGGTGTGGAAATAAGTAAAACAGTGCATGTAAGCACTTAGCACACAGAACCTAGCCAACAGTAACATCCATTGATTATTTACTATTTAATATTGCCCCCTTCAGATAATATTTTATTGAGTCTTTTACTTTGAGGCCTTGCCTAAAATATTTTTGGAATTCAAAATTTGTATTGCCTTTAGATCCTGAGCCATATTCTGTTAAATGTAAATGTCTTCAATTGTAAAGGTAAATTTCAATTACAGAAACACCCAAAAGTCTGAGTTTGTCTGGTAGGTTAAAATCTAATAACTATCACATTTGTTTCTTTGGGCAGGTTGGGTGCTAACCCAAGGGAGCGTGCTTAAATTTTCAGGTGGGCAGAATACTCTTCAGACAGGCCTTGTACTTTGGAGACACATAAAAGAGGTTCTCTTTATCCAGATCTTGAAATTTGCTAGACCTAGAAGGAGAGGCAAAAGGGAAGAAATCTTATGGCAGTATAAAAGAAGGCAGAAAAATATGGGAAATGTTAGGTAGATATTTTTATGTGACTAAAGAATAGAAAAGGGAAAGGACAGTAAAGCTAGTAAGAAATTATGCCAGAGAGGTAGAAAGACCAGTTAGGATATTCTCTTGTATTTATGATGAAAAAAAGGTCAGAATACCTGGGTTGAATTTCACAATACTGTATGAAAGGGATAATATTCTAAAGTATCAAATGGCTACACTATTTCAATATCCTGGTGACTAGTTTACATGCCACCTCTCTAATCCCACTCCAGGCCCTACTGCCCTGAGTGGTATGTTCCTAAAAACATTCCTTGTTTTTATCAGTTTACACTATTCTTCCCTGCCTCCAGATTAAAATTCTGGTTTGTTGTCTTGATGTAATAAGTCCTTTACTGTGTAAAATACATAGTGTTTTATAATTGCCCACAACTTAACTTTCAAGCCTGTTTTTTACTGTATTCCCTTATCTATGTATCCTCATTGAACTTTTCACTGTTTTGAAAATACCTTTTATGACTATACATCTGTTCCTAAAGTCACTCATTGAAATGCCCCTTTCCTTCTCAACTTATTGCTGTTTCTTCAAAACCTAGTGTATCCTCTGAAATTTTTTTCCTGCTCCCTTTCAAGGATCTCTTAATTGTTCAAATCTTTTAATAGCATTTCACAGATAATGTGGTATTTGTTCTTAAATATTGCCTACTAAACAAGGAGTTGGCATTTTAGTTTGTTAATGCAAAGGGACAGATAAGTAAGTATTTTAGGCTTTCTGCAGTCCCTGTGCAACTGTTTAACTGCCATTAACAACAGTTAAACGTGCAACATTTAACTGCCATGGCAGTTAAAATAGCAATAGACAATACATGAGGAAAATGGAAGTGGCTGTGATAGAATAAAACTTTATTTGCCAAAACAGCAAGCTATATTCAGCTATAGTTTGCCAACCCCTGCATTAAATTACTCTGACCCAAGTATTTTGCTAGAAGTTTATGCGTGAAAGATGTTTACACGTTCACCCATTGTAACTGACCTCAGAGTCCAGGAACAAAGGAGCAAAAAATGTACCACAAAGCTACGTACTAAAGGTTTTGAAAGTCCTTAAGAATGGAAAAATCTTATTTGTACTACGTTTTTAGTATTGTTCCTAAATAGGGCAACTTTTAGAAGTTCCTATTCTCTCTAAAGTAGCACTCTTGATTCTGGCCTTTATTGGAAAGGCCACATATTTTTACACAAAGTAACTTACTGTTTGTTTTTTAATAGACTTGTTTTTTAAAATTATATACATAATGCTTGTCAAATGGTAGTTGCTCAATAATAGAATAAAATTTGGTTTTAAAAGATACATTGCAGTGTGAGGATTTGCCAGAGATTGTCTAGAAGTATAAAATGTATGTTCAGAACAAATAGTTTTCATTTTTGTGTTATTCTTAGGTGCTGTGTAACAGAGCCAGACTAGTTTCCTATCTCCCAGGATTTTGCTCTTTAGTTAAAAGGGTGGTCAATCCCAAAGCCTTTTCAACTGCAGGATCTTCAGGTTCTGATGAGTCTCATGTGGCCACTACACCTCCAGATATATGTAAGTAAAACTTATTATTGATTTACATATAATTATTGCAGAACGTTTTGAGTTGTGCTTTCTGTAATGTTTCTTGAGGTTTTACAAATCTTACAAGGTTAAGTTTATGCCATTAAAATCAGCTCTGTATACATATTTATATTGGAGAACTACAATGAAAAAAAAAAAGAATACATTTGGTTTTTAAAACTTATTTTCTTGAACTGTAGTTTCTATTGTAAACACACTTAGTCCTGACTGAAACAAATCTTTTGATCCCATAAACTACTATCAATTATTTGCTGAATTTCTTAAATTTAGCTGGTACTTTGTGTATATATACACATGCATATATTATTGAAATATGATTTGCATACTTGCATTAGATTCAGAAGTACAATATAATGATTCAGCAGTCCTATATGACACCGTCTTCAGATAAATGTACTCCTCATCCCCCTTACCTATTTCACCTATGGCCCTGCCCTCCTCCCCTCTGGCAAACACCAGTTTATTCTTTTTATTTGAGACTGTTTTGTTTCTTTTATATTTTAGTCATCTCACAAAAATTTGTTCTTCAAACTAGTTCTCTTTAATGTAGAAAAGAGGAAGGATTTTTTTTTTTTTTGGAATATAATTAACAGAGTGTATGTTAGTTTTAAGTATACAGTAAAATGATCAGTTTTGTACATTTCTCAGTGTGCATCAAGATAAGTATACTCTTGATCTCCTCTATTTCACCCCTCCCCCACACATGCTTTCCTTCTGGAAACCACCAGTTTGTTCTCTGTATTAAAGACTATTTTTGTTTGTCCCCTTTTTTCTTAATTCTGCATGAGTATAATCATATAGCATTTGTCTTTTTCTAACTGAATTTTTTCTCTTAACATTATACCTTCTACATCCATCCATGTTGCTACAGATGGCAAGCTTTCATTATTTTTTATGGCTAAGTAATATTCCATTTTGTATGTATATCATATCTTTATACGTTCATCTGTTGGTGGGTATTTGGATTATTTCCATATCTTGGCTATTATAAGTAATGCTGCATTAAATATAGGGTCCATATGTCTTTTTCTTTTGTGTTTTCATTATCTTTGGGTAAATACACAGTATTGCAGTTACTGGATCATTTGATAACTCGTTTTTTAAATTTTTAAAGAGTTTCCATTCTGTTTTGCACAATGGCTGCATTATAAGAATGCAGTTTCCTACCAACAGTGCGTGAGAGTTCCTTTTTCTCCACATCCTTGTCAGCCCAGGTTATTTCTTGCATTATTAATATTAGCTATTCTGAGACAGGGATAAGGCGATATCACATTGTGGTTTGGGTTTGCCTTTCCCTGATGATTATTGATGTTGAGCATTTTTCATGTGTCTGCCATCTATGTGTCTTAGACAAATGTCTCTTCAGGACCTCTGCCCCTGTTTTAATAGGGTCTTTGTGTGTGTGTGTGTGTGTGTGTGTGTGTGTGTGTGTGTGTGTATGTAAGTTATTTATATATATATTTTGGATATTGACCCCTTATCAGGTATATCATTTGAAAATATCTTTTCCCATTCAGTAAGTTACTTTTTTTTTTTTTTTCCCGTGCTATTAATGGTTTCACTGTGCAAGACTGTTTCCTTTTGGTATAGTCCCAATAGTTTAATTTTGCTTTTGTTTCCCTTGCCCAAGGAGACATATCTAGAAAAAAGTTTCTATAGCCAATAATAAGGAAATTATTGCCTATGTTATTGAAGTGTAATGACCTACAATATTGTATTAGTTTCAGATGTACAACAGAGTAATTCAACACTTCTGAACATTATACAATGCTTACCACAAATGGAGTTACCATCAATCACCATATGATATTATTACAGTATTACTGACTGTACCTATGCCTTACTTTTTCATCCTTCTGACTTAATTTATTTTATAACTGAAACTTTGTACCTCTTACTCTCTCATACCTAATTAGCCTATAGTACTACCCACTTTCTCTCTGGAAACCACCACTTTTCTGGATTTGAGTATGTTTCTGCATTTTGTTTCTTCATTTGTTTTTTTATGTTTCACATGCAAATCATGTGGTATTTGTCCTTCTTTGTCTGACTTATTTCACTGAGATGTGTATCTTCCAGGTCCATCCGTCTGTGCTACAAATGGCAAGATTTCATTCTTTTCTTTATGGATGATTTATTCTATCGTGTGTATACTCAATGCATACACATGTTCTTTATTCATTTATCTATCAGTATACACTTAAGTTGTTCGCTATCTTATCTATTATAAATAATGTTGTGTACATCAGGGTGCATATATCTTTTATTAATTTCAACATTCATTTGTTTTGAGGAAATACCCAAAGTGGAATTTCTAGATTGTCTGGTAATTCTATTTTTAATCTTTTTCAAGGAACCTCCACACTGTTTTCTACAGTGGCTGTGCACCAATTTGCCTCCTACTAGCAGAGGACAAGGGTTCTCTTTTCACATCCTCACCAACACTTATTTCTTTTTGTCTAGCCATTCTGACTGGCGTGAAAATGCTGTCGTATGAATTTATCAATATCGGAGTGAAGAAATGCTTGTTTTGTCATTTCTGTAATGATTTTCAGTTTTTCTCCAGCAAAGGCAAAATATCTTACAATGAGAAGTTTCAAAAAGGGTCCTGATTTTCACAAAATCATACACACACACACACACACACACAGGTGAAACTGTATGTTATTAAAACAACATCAAAATTCAAGTTTTACACCATCTTTATATTTTTCAAAGTACTCATATTGAGAAATGAAGATGGAGATAGTAGATGCTGTATGCTTCAGGGAAAATTTCTGAGCAAGCTCAACCCATGCCTCCTCAACTCATGACACCACTCTGGAGTCCTCCTTTGTAATGAACATTGTACTCACAGCGGGGAGATTGTTAGGGTGAGGAAAAATGATCTTCATGTAGGGATGATTTGTGAATATGAATATACCTGACAGACAAGGTGGAGAAGCATTCCAAGGAAAGGGGAGCACATATGCCAAGGAGGAGCTTTGAGGTTATGAATAATTAAATTGGGAATGCTAGCATGCAGGGTGGCCTGAAGCTATTAGAAAATTAAACGGAAGAGGTAGGCACGAGGCAGATGATAGAGGGCCTTATGCACCAAGCTGGTGACTTTGGATGTCACCCTTTAGGATGGTGATGTCCACAGAGGTCCTCTGGGGCTCTGGACATTCTGGACAAACTGCAGGGCTCTGAGGGTGTAGAAGAGGCTTCCAGTGCTCTCTCGCTGTTCAGCCAAGGCTTAAAATAACTATATTTGATTTGTTTTCGCCTGTACATAAGTATGCGAATAAAAGTTGGCAAGGCTAAAATCATTAACAACTACTGGAGGTAAAAAAAAATAAATAAAAATTCCTACTGGAGGCAAAAGGAAACTACAGAAGGATTTTGAGTAAGACAAAATCTGGTGCGTTTTAGAATAATCACTCTCAGTCCAGATTAGAGTATTTGTCTCCAACCCGAAGTGGCTGCATTCCAAGTACGTTGTGTTGGATTGTTTGTTGTCAACTGGCACCATCGCGTCTCACGTGTCCTAAGGCTGGGAAGTAGATTTCCCTTTAATGCCTTCCCAGTAGTTATGCATTAGCTATCTGAGGAGAGGAACTTGCCGAGATTTAGCAGGCACAGGTGAAGCACAGCCCACTATACCCACAAGGCTGTGGGAGTCACAGGTGTGGTCCCACATAGCTGATGCTGGAGACCTCTGCAGAAGCTCCCATTTCACAGTGGTCCTTGTGGTCAGACCTGTTCCTTCTCAGACGCCTATAAACCCCAATTCTTCCACTTCAAGTTGAGGAAGGCACTGTTTCTCTGACCCTCTGACTACCCCTGCTGACGGACCTTCACTTCCCAGCTTCTCCCTCCTTCAGGTAAACTGTAAGTCTTGAGTTATCCCCTTAGTCCCATAATATTGTGGCCTCCCTTATCCTGATGGAACTCAGACTGATACACGTGTGTATGAAGTAATCCACTGGATGGAGAAGATCACGTTAAAACTCCTGTTTATATTTATGTTTTAATCTCTCCATGTCATACATCTTATGACTGACATAATGGTGAAAGAGGAAGCATGCATGACTTCTAAAGAAGTCAGAGTGCATGTGTTGAGATGTGTGCCCAGTTTGTTCACTTACAGAGGTGTGAAGTTTTTAAAATTTGAGAATATTGGTAGAGAAAATGGCCTCAGTCGAGGGACAAAGCTGCAGGCCGAATGTTTAGTCGGAAAGCTATTATAGAAGTCATCCAGGAGAGAATTTATGAGGGTCTGAAGTGAGGATGTGGCAGGGGCAGTCCGGATTGAAGTTGTACTTAGGAGGTAAAATAAATAGGAAGCCATAGCTGATAGAGTACCTTTGAGGAGGAAAGAGAAGGACACTTCAAAGATGACTCCTAGGTTTGTAGCTTAGGTGCTTCCATTCACAGAGCAAGAGCTACCAGTTGGTTTTGTTTGTCTTTCTTTCCTCTCATCCAGCTCAACAATTTAGAAAAACCATCATCCGCCAAACCCAAGTAGAGTTCATTTCAGGAATGTGAGGGATGGTACAATATGTAGGAAAACTATCCCTCAACTCTACCGTGTAAAAGTTGTAAGAGAAAACTTGATCGTGGTCGATGCAGCTACTGTCCAGCCAAATTTCGTGTTTTCCATTCCATTGTGTGAAGTCATTACCAGGAAGTGATACCCAGATGGGGCCATGTGACTGATTCTTGCCAAAGGAAGTGTGGGTGGTGCTGCTGTGTGCCAACTCTGGGCCAAAGTTTTCTAAGAAGCTGGAGTGCTCCTTTCACACCCTCTTCCCCTTCCATCAGCAGAATTTAGATAACAGCAAGGCCCTAGATGCTAATGCCGACACAGATGGAAGAAGTCTGGGCCCTTGAATTACCTTATGGAAGAGAGCCACCTGCCTTAGTGTTACGTGACTCAGAAATAAGCCTTCCATCATGTTAGACAACAAAATGTAGATCAGCTCATTTGGTAAAGAATGTTCAGTCTCCTTTGAAAATTGCAAGGATACTATAGTAGGAGCCCCAAAGCATGCAATACCAGTAAATAATCACTGTTGATACAAAATTTTGGAAAACATTACCCGCAGGCTTTCTGAACGTGGGGTCCATGCATAGAATAAATTTGGATGGAAAACATTACATTTTTCTTTTCACTAACATTCAACTGAAATTTAGCATTTCTTTTCATTGTGAATATAGACAACACATCCTGTGTGATTAGCAGGTCCTGTGACTTGTCACCAACAGAAAACACAGATCTTTTCCTATCACATTAGAGATCTCCCTTGACTTACAGCGGCATTATGTCCAGATAAATCCATTGTAAATTGAGCATATCATAAATTGAGAATGCACTTAATACACTAACCTGCCCAATGTCATAGTTTAGCCTCACCTACCATAAACGTGCTCTGAACACTTACATTATCCTACAATTGGGCAAACTCACTTTAACACAAAGCCTGATGTATAATGAAGTGTTCAAATTTCAGTGGTGGTCTTTATTGAATGTGTATTGCTCTTACACCATAGTAATGTCGAAAAATCCCAAGTGGAGCCATCATGAGCTGAGGAGAGTCTGTGTAGTTGTTGATGATATCTCAATACCATGTATAGTTTCACTGAATCAGAATTACAAATCCTGTAACATTAAGCATTCATAAAACACATATATTCTGTCACAAATTTCAAAAGTATTTTGATAAATATTTAAACATAATCAACTCTTTAATATATGTACTGTGTGCATTTCAAAACATTATGGGGGTGACTTGGTGGTTCTGTCAGTTGAGCGTCCACATTTGGCTCAGGTCATGATCTCATGGTTTGTTGGTTCAAGCCCCTATTGGGCTTTGTACTGTGCCGAGCTTGCTTCATATTCTCTCTCTCTCTCTGCCTCCCCCTGGCCCTGTTTGCTCACTTGCTCTTTCTGTCTCTCTCTCTCTCTCTCTCTCTCTCTCAAAAATAAATAAATACTAAAAAGATTAAAAACATTATTCTGAAAAGAGGGCCATGGCATGAAAAAGAAAAAAACACCTTGAGATATATTTCCTCAGTGTAGCAATGAATATCTAACTTACGACAATAGGGTTACAGCTTCCAAACTTTAAATGTCTAGTTTGAATACTAGCTAAGATGTGATCAACACAGAATTATACCAGAGTGAAAAAATCTCATAGTAATTATAACCATCAAATGTTATTAAATAACATATAGAAGATACAGGAATACACCAAACTTTTTCATATTGTGTGTTTTGGATACATACACCTAATGTCAGTAATCTTTTTGTGTTTGAGGGCAACCATAGACCTTTAGAACTATTAAGACTACTGTCGGTATGTTTCTCTCTAATTCATTCATCTTATCAATTTATAAATAGTAAAATTCTGGTATTTTTGTAAGGTATTTAGAATATTCTTGACCTTCACTAAACCATCTAAGTAGTTGCCTGTGTTGGACAATATATATGATAAAGATTTTTCACTTTATTTATGAATCATGCTAGGGGTTGTAATACCAAGAACTTTAATTTCATCTACATTTTATTAATGATTCTGAAAATAGTGCTCTTTTTCTAAAACCAGAGCTCAATGGCTTAAACCTTAGTTTCCAAAGGCAGCAGAACATAATCTGAATAACTTGTCATAGAATCATGTACCATCATGTCTTTCCATTTATGACCTGAAAATACCTGAAAATAATATTTTTTCGAATCACTTTAAACACTTCCCCAGGGGCACCTGGGTGGCTCAGTCCATTGAGCTTCTGACTTTGTTTCCATGATTTCACGGTTTGTGGGTTCCAGTCCTGCATTGGGCTCCACACTACCTGTGCAGAGCCTGCTTCGGATCCTCTGTCCCCCTCTCTGTCTGTACCTCCCCTATTCATTCTCTTTCTCTCAAAAATAAATACACATTTAAAAAGTAGTAAATAATCACTTTCCCATAATCAACACCCCTTCCTTCCAATAAAATACACAAAAGCTATTCCAAAGTGAGAAGCTTAACCAGTGATTTTCATAAGGTAATGCAGTATGAAATATGGGAACTTTAATATGAAAAAACCTAGGTTGGTGTTCCTAGTCCATTACTTAAAAACTTTGTGGTCTTAATGCCACGAAGTTTTAATTTCCTCATCATGAATTGAAGATAGGATCACTTACCCCATACTGTTTTTGTGAATATTAAATAAGGTACTTACATAAATTTGAACAGAAAATGTCTGTGCAACAAACTGTTAATTCTATCCCTTACTGACTTTTAAAAATAAAGTCATCACAATAGCTGTAAACAAATAATGTGACCTTTACAATGACTTAGCGAAATCTCCACAAAGGGAACTATTTTGCATCAGGTATGACTTTTTAAGACATGGCTACACAAACACACAGCATCTGTCATTATAAATATGGATACTTACCATATCACTATTTTTCTTACAGCATATGTATGCATCTTTCTAAATTTTTGAATTGGAGTTCTGTTGGATCCAGTGTTCATGTGTTGGGTTTTGAAGTACTGCCCACCTAACTATAGAAAACTACCAATTAACATTTTCTGATGAATGTCCCTGGGCATGTAATGGCTGAATTCGTCTAAAGCAGTGATAACCACAATTACCTAAGTTAATGTGCTATCTGTGTATTAACTGCTAGTGGGAGTATTTCAATATTTATTTTGGATGTTACGAATCGTTTGTAATGGTATTCTTTTTCTTTCTCCAAAGTTGTGGCTAGATTAAGTACTAAAATGTTCTGCCAAACACATCGCCTGAAGTGGTTGTATTATATTTTTAGGGGAATACATTTTGGGGATAATTTTTACTATTTATATGTCCACAAAATTGTACATCTTCACAGATCAGATGATAATAGCATCTGATATTTACTGACTTTTTCCATAGGAAATGGCAGCAAATGACTTATATATGTAATTTCCCCTAAACTTTACAGTTTTCATTAGACGGGTGCTACCAGAATCTGAAAGTAATGTATCCAAGTGGAGAAACTTGTGTTAGGCAGAACTCCAAACCCAGGTGTTGTCCAAAGCTCTCTCTCTTTTTTTTTTTTTTTTTAAAGGTAGGATACTGCACAGCTCTTTGATTTCCTAATGAGTGTCTAGATACCTGAACTCACCAAATCATGGCATGATGTAATGTTGAGATTTTCAGATTTTCAGAAGCCTCTCCCCCTTCCCTCCATCCTTCTTCTCCTCCCCCTGTGGCCGTCTCCCCCTACTCACACATTATCTCTCTCTAAAAAAATAAAAAAATAAAAAGTAATTTAAAAAAAAAATTGAAAACAATTAGTTTGAGAAGTAGGCCGAGAGATGTGATAGCCCTAAATAATATATAACATCTTTTTCACTTTATTGCCACACCTCTAATTTGCTTGGAGGAATTTGTGTTAACTGTTGTAAACAAAACTTTCGTAACAAAATCCATAAAGTTTTCAATAGTCTCAATTTTATTTTATTTTTTCTATTCTATTGTATTTTATTTTACTTTATTTCATATTTATTTCAGAGAGAGTGTGCAAGCATGAGCAGGGGAGAGGGGTGCCAAGAGAGAGAATCCTAAGCAGGTTCCACACTCAGCAAGGAGCCCAGTGTGGGCTTAATCCTACCACTCTGAGATCATGACCTGAGCTGAAATTGAGTCAGATGCTCAACCCAGGCCCCCCTTGATAGTCTCAATTTTAGTATTTATTGCGCCTCTGTTGCAGATTCCTTGACCAGTGTTCATGTTTTTTCCAATAAGCTAAAACAGTTTTTACCACCTGGAGACATTATTGTCTTGAATCAGTATAGAGCTTTGGGCTTATCTGCATAAAACTACACTGCATGGGGACCTGTGTTTGATTGTAAGGGAACTGTGGATAGAGAGCAATTAAAGTTACATGCTTATCCATTTGAGATTAATTTGCCTCTTCCAAGTCACTAATTCATACCCCCAGTGTCCAGGAGAATTAATTTATTTCCCATGAGTGACCACTTGACTCTGCCAAGGTATTTTAACTCACCTGGGCCTAATATAGAATAAATTTTACACTGTATAACTTAGTTACTGCCAAAAACATAGTTTGTTTCCCTCTTTCCCACCTTGTTTACTGAATGCCAAGACAGTCTTCCTTTTGACCCTACCAATGATTTAACTCTGAATAGTTTCAATCTGGTCATGGACAGTTAAGATTGTGTGACATTAGACATGGGATTTGTACTATTTAAAATAATTATGTTATTTATTTTTACTCAAGCATAATTAACATACAGTGTTTTATTAGTTTCAGATGTACACTGTAATGATTGAAAAATTCTCTGTATTTCTCAGTGCTCCTTAGGATAAGTGTACCCTTAAACCTTTTATCTTTTTTGCCTAAATTCTCACCAGCCTCCCCTCTGGCAACCACCAGTTTGTTCTCTGTATTTAAGAGTCTGGGTTTTTTTTGGTCATTTGTGTTGTTTCTTAAACTTTACACCTGAGTGAAATCGTACAGTATTTGTCTTTCTCTGAGTGGCTTGTTTCATTTACGATTATACCTTGTAGGTCAATCCATGTTGTTACAAATGGTAAGATCTCATTCTTTTTTAGGGCTGAGTAATATTCCATTGTATATATCCACCACACCTTTTATCCATTCATCTATGAGTGGACACTTGGGTTGCTTCCATATCTTGGCTATTATAAATAATGTTGCAATAAACATACCAGTGCATATATCTTTTCGAATTCATGTTTTTGGTGTTTTGAGGAGGAGGGGGTGAATACCCAGTAGTAGAATTACTGTCTCATATGGTAATTCTATTTTTATGTTTTGAAGAACATCTATAGTATTTTCTGCAGTGGCTGCATCAGTTTGCATTCCTACCAACAGTGCAGGAAGGTTTTCTCCACATCCTTGCCAAAATTTGTTATTTCTTGAGTTTCTGATTTTAGTTATTCTGAAGGTTTAAGGTGATATCTCACTGTGGCTTTCATTTGACTTTCCCTGATGATGAGTGATGTTGGGCATCTTTTCCTGTGTCTATTGCCCACCTGTATGTGCCTGGGTGTCTGTTCAGGTCCTCTGCCCATTTTTAATTGGATTATTTGGGATTTTTTGGTGCTGAGTTGTGTAAGTTCTTTACATGTTTTGGATATTAACCTGTTATCAGATATATCATTTGCAAATATTTTCTCCCATTTGCCTTTTTGCTTTGTCATATATTTTGCTTTGTCATATGTTGCCTTTTGCTTTATCAGTGGTTCGTTGCTCCATGCAAAAGTTTACTAATTTGGTATAGTAACAATAGTCGAGTTTTGCTTTTGTTTCCCTTGTCTTAGGATCTATATCTAGAAAAATGTTTCTGTAGCTAATGTCAAAGACCTTACTGCCTATGTTTTCTTCCAGTATTATGGTTTCAGGTCTCACATTTATGTCTTTAATCCATGTAGAGTTTGTTTCTGTGTATTAGTGTAAGAAAGTGGTTCCGTTTCATTCTTTTGCATGTAGCTGTCCAGTTTTCCAGCACCATTTGTTGAAGATACTGTCTTTTCCCCAGTGTATATTCTTGCCTGTTTTGTCATAGGTTAATTGACCATGTAAGTGTGGATTTAATTCTGGCCTCTGTATTCTGTTGCACTGATCTATGTGTCTGTTTTTGTGCCAATGCAATACTGCTTTCATTCCTACAGCTTTGTAGTATATCTTGAATACTGGGATTGTTATACCTCCAGCTTCGTACTTCTTTCTCAACATTGCTTTTTCTACATGGGTTTTTTTTTGGGGGGGGGGGGGTTCCATACAAATTTTAGGATTATTCTAGTTCTGTGAAAAATTCTATTTTGAAAAGGATTGCATTAAATATGTAGATTGCTTTGGGTAATGATGGAAATTTTAACAATATTGGCTCTGCCAATTCATGTGCATCATATATCTGTCATTTGTTTGTGACATCTTTAATTTATTTCATCAGTGTTTTATAGTTTCCTGAGTACCGGCCTTTCACCTCCCTTGTTAAGTTTATTCCTAGGTATTTTATTCTTTTTGGTGCAATTGTAAATGGAATTGTTTTCTTAATTTCTCTTTCTCTTATTTCATTATTAGTGTACAGAAATGCAAGAAATTTCTCTATATTAATTTTCTATCCTGTAACTTTATTGAATTCAGTTATTCTAGTACTTTTTGGTAGTCTTCAGGGTTTTCGGTATATAGTATCATGTCAGCTACAGACAGTGGAAATCTTACATCTTCTTTACTATTTTGAATGCCTTTTATTTCTTTTTCTTGCCTGATTGCCCTGACTAGGACTTCTAGTACAATGTTGAATAAAACTGTTGAGTGAATATCCTTAACTTATTCTTGATCTTAGAGGGAAGACTCTGTTTTTCACCATTGAGTATGAAGCTGTGAATTTTTCAAATACAGCCTTCATTATGTTGAGATATGTTCCCTCTGAACCTACTTTGTTGAGAGTTAATCTTGAAGGATGTTCTATTCTTCAGTTGCTTTTTTTACGTCCGTTCAGATGATCATATGGTTTTTGTTCTTTTTTCTTTTTAATATTTTAAACAATTTAGAAGTTTATATCTCTTTCACATCCAAATCTGTCTAGAAATAATAGGTTGTGGGGTTCTTGGGTCATTCAACAAAGTTATCAGGGAGCCAAGCTCCTTCCAGCTCACTGCTCTACTAACAGGTGCAGCTCTGCTCCTCCTGGTCCAAAATGATTGTTAAGTTGTACAGCCATCGTATGTGTATTCTAAGCAGCAGGTTGGAGGGAAATGTGCTGTCTCCCTTTAAAAGACACATTTTGAAATATCCATCTAATACTTTCCTTGCATCTCAGAACTTAATCATATGACTTTACCTAGGTGCAAGGGAGGCTGGGAAATGGGGTCATTGAGCTAGGCAGCCAATGTGTCCAACCAAAATTTAGAAACCCTGTTATTAAAAAAGAGGGAGAATGAATACTGGGAAGCATCTGGACATCTTTGCCTCTTCTCACTACACAGAGTTCCCAGAACCAGTGATGCTTCCTTTCTCCTTGGGCTTATCCCTTGTGTCAGATCCCTCATATCCCTATAGATAAACCCCATAGTCTTCTACCTCTTTGCCTGGTGTAGAAGATTCAATTTTCCAAAGAGGGCCATACCAATGTCTATCCCATCTCACATGTGTCCTTTCTCTTAATATGTTGTATCACTTTGATTTGCAAATACTGAACCACCCTTGTGTACCTGAAATAAGGTGCATTTAATCATTGTGAATGATTTTTTTAATGCATAGTTGGATTTTGTTTAGTAATTTTTTGTTCAGGATTTTTGCATCTATGTTCATTTGAGATGTTGGTATGTACTTTTCTTTTTTTGTAGTGTCTTCATCTGGTTTTGGTATCAGGGTAATGCTGGCCTGATGAAATGAATTTGTAAGCTTCCTTCATCTTCTATATTTTGGAATATTTCTAGAACAATAGGTATTAACTCTTCTTTATATGTTTGTTAGAATTCACCTGTGAAGACATCTGATTCTAGATTTCTGTTTGTTAGGAATTTTTTGAATACTGTTTCAATGTCATTGCTAGTAATTGGTCTGTGTAAATTTTACATTCCTGATTCAGTTTTGGAAATTTATGTTTCTAGGAATTTTTTCATTCCTGTTATATTCTGCTTTCTGTTGATATATAAGTTTACATGATATTCCCAATTTGTGTTTCGTGTACCTGTGATGTCAGTTGTTATTTCTCCTCTTTTATATATGGTTTTATTTACTTGAGTTTTCTCTCCTTTGGTGAGTCCGACTAAAGGTTCATCAATTTTACTGATGTTTATCAAAGAACTAGATCATGGTTGCATTGACCTATTGTGGGTTTGGGGGGGTGGAGGTGGTCTCCATTTTACTTGTTTCTGCTCTAATCTGTTATTTCCTTTTTTCTGTTGGTTTTGCACTTTTTCTTTTCTACCTCCTTTAGATACAAGATTAGGTTATTAGAGATTTTTCTTGCTTCTTGAGGTATGCCTGTGTTTCTGTAATCTTCCCTCTTAGAACGCCTTTCACCACATTCCAAAGATTCTGGACATTGCGTTTTCATGTTATTTGTCTTCACGTATTTTGTATTTCCTCTTTATTTCTTTTAGGCACATTCAATGTTTTCTTTTTCTTTCTCGTCTTCAGCTTGGTTGTTCTCCATTACTGTATCTTCCCAGTAACTGATCCATCCTTCTGTGTCCTGTAATCTGCTATTGATTCCTGGTAGTTTTTTGGTTTTGTTTTTTTTTTTTTTTTTTTCCCCAAATACTGAGATACTTCCATTTCATTTAGGTCTTGGCTGTGGTTTTGTTCTCATTTCATTTGAGATGTGTAGTCCTCTGTCTCCTCATTTTGTTTAACTATCTGTGTGTGTTTCCTTGTATTCGGAAAGTCAGCTTTTTATCCTGATCTTGAAAGTAATAGCCTTATGAAGAAGAGGTACTGTGGTACCCTGTAACACAATTTCCCCTGTTCTCCAGAGCCAGGAACTTCAGGCCTGTCTCCACTGCAGATTGCTTGCTCCCTACTGTTGTGGCTGAACCTTGTTTGCCTTTTGTCCAGTAAGCTGCAGTGGCCCACTTTGCTTGTTGTGTGCATTTGGTCCCTGTGCTGTCAAGGGGCCAGTCTGGAGCCACCAAGGTATTTGTAGTTGGGCAGCATCAACAGTCAACCAGATGCCTGCCCTCAGTCCATCTGCTGGGGCTGCAGTTGCACTGATGATTATCGGGGCACTGTCTTTGCAATGCCAGCTATAAGGTTCAGCTGCTGGGACTGAGTGTGCCCTGGTGTGTGTGATTATCTTTCCTTCTTCCTAGGGCAGGAGTCTCTTTAGAGTGACACAGGTTCTTGCCATATCTGCTTGCAAGGTATTTCATGGCACGAGTTCCTTTGGCAGGATGGCTGCTAAGCGTGGCAGATTGGATAGGGTAGATCTGAAAGGGAGCACTGTAGCAGGGCACATGATGGTAGCAATACAGGTGGAAGAGTGCTCCTGCTAGTTCCTGCAAGTGGCCTGCTGTCTAGACTGAGGCGGGGATTCTTGGAGAAGTCTCCTAAAGATCCCAGGCTCTTCTCAAATTGTTACTTTTATATTGTATTTCAACTGGGTTGTTATGCTTTTTTTAAGGTTGTTATGCTTCAATTTCATATCTCTTTCTGCCTCTCTTAGAGCTAAGTCTGCTGATTTTTAAAGTACCTAGAGTTAAGCCTGATTGAAATAAATGAATGAATAAATAAATAAATAACTCGCTCACTTGCTCCTCTGCTTCTGAAAGCCAAATGTTATGCAGACTCATCTTCCTAGTGTAGGTTCTCCCCCCACCCCAAGCCTGAGGTGCTCCTTCTCTATGATTGTGGGGACCCTCTAATTTGTGGTTAGTCTCTCTGTGGGGGTTGGTTCCTGACTGCATCTTTGCCCCTGTTACTCTTTTTGTGATATGGCCCTCTCTGTATGATTAACAGTAGAAAGTCTATTCTGCCAGTCTTCAGGATGTTTTCAGAGTTAGTTGTTCTGATGTGGCTGTTAACCTTGTTGTGTCCATGGGGCAAAGTGAGCTCAGGATCCTCCTGTCGTGTCATCTTCCCAGAAGTCCTCAATATATGAATTCTTATTGAATCAATAACTTACCCACATCTACAAAGTCTGCTTCTTCTAATCCAGTTTGCACATCACTATCCTATTAAGTCTAAAACATTTTCATCACGTTACTTCCTTGATAAACCTTGGTTATTTCCCACTGCTTTCACTAGCATTTCACAAACTGTCCTCAAGCTATGCATCATTGTTCAAGTTCTAAAAACAGTTTTGTGTTTTTTTTAGTTCTGTGAGTAGATCTAAGTAAGAATATATATCCTAATATATCCTAAAGGGATTCCACACAGAAATCTTTTTACTTGCAATACATTACTTACGGTGTCATGTAAGATGACCAGGGGAAGAAAACCTTCCCTGGTTTTCTTGCCCTGTTTTTCTTTTATAACTTCATCTCTTATTACTCCCCAGTTTATATATTCTCAAGGCTAACCATATAACGTATCATAAATGAAAAATGTGTCATTCAAAACGTATAGATTGCTGAATATATAAAGAATTTTTATAGAGATCAATTGGAAAAAGACAACCAATAAAAAACCAAATTTTTTTTAAGTAGGCTCCATACCCAGCATGGAGCTTGAACTCACAACCCCAAGATCAAGAGTTGCATGCTCCATCTACTGAATCAACTAGGTGCCCCAGAAAATTCTTTTTAGAAATGCATATGAACAGGTATTCCAAGAAGAGAAAACCTAAATAACCAGCCAACACATAAAGATATACTCAAATCTACTATTAATATGGGATATTTCTTTTCTTTAAAGAAACTTAGATTTTCAGTCTTTAAAACTCATCTTCTTCAAAATACCTGAAATCTTTGTTAGAAGGTGGGGGAGAGACATTAAAGTATCCCCCAAGCTAAGGCACTTTGAGACCAGAAAACAAAGCACGCCAGTTCATACAGTTTACAGAGTTTTATTCAGGGTAACTTACAGGTGGGATCAGACAGAGGGCAGTCCACAGCAGCTAAATAGTTATTCTCTGTAAAACCCATACCTTAGTGCATTGATTTTATAGAGCAAGGAGACAAGGACAAAGGTCATTATAGTGAGATCAAAGGGTTTACATGTACTTCAAAGGGCATGCATGCACCTAATTGACAGCTAACCTTCAATTAGATCTTGGGGCACCACCTGTACATCAGAAAGAGGAAAGAAATACTATGTTATCTCTAACAGATTTATGGGAGGCCAGAACAAGCCTTTCCCTGTCCCAGCCTTGTAGGCATTTCTACCATACGTATTTTAATCTCTGAAGAATCTGGAACATGTGGCCCTAAGAGAGGTGATTCAGCAAACATGAACAAAATGAAAGACCAAAATTAGAGTCCATATTGTCAGTACTCCTGCAATGTTTTACTTTGTGAACTGACTCCAGTCAGTCATTAATGGCTATCTAGATCTAGCCTTATTGGCTTAGTGTGATCTGCAGATCAGTAGCATCAGCATCATCTGAGAATGTGTTAGAAAGGAGGAATCCTGAGCTCCACGCCAAACATTACGAATCAGATTCTGCGTATTAACAAAGATCTCAGGTGATTCTTAAATACTTAAAACTTTGGGAAGTATTAGACTAATTTGGGTTGAGAATCATGAGACAGGGTCTGTTAATCATGAAAGAAGTCCATGATTGACGGGTGATGTCTATCATAGGTCTGCAAAAGGGATATGGTGGCACTTTAGATCTAGTGGTGGGGCAGCCATTCTATCATACCCATTTCTACTCATTTAGTTCTAGCAAAGTATTAAAAAATATTTTTATTGTCAACTAATTCTGCAGCAATTATCCCTTTAAACAAAACTGCTCTATTTTTTTGTTTTATTTTCTACTTTGTTCTTTTCTAGATCTTTTTAAATTTTTCACAAGGTAAGATATTTGTCAAGATTTAAAAAATGTGGTCTGTTCTTCTGTAAGAATTTAATCCATATTAACTCCTGTGGCTATAAACAGGACATTAGGTCACATTGGTTGATATGAGATTTTTTTTTCCCAGTCCATTAATATTTTGTGCCCTCAGGTAACTGCAGTTGAATGGCCCTCTCCAAAGGTAACCACTATTAAGTTCAGTATCTTTTAGATCTTTTTTCCTGTATTTAAAAACATAGGGACACCTGTGTGGCTCAGTCAGTTAAACTTCTGACTTCAGCTCAGGTCATGTTGTCACGGTTCATGAGCTCAAGCCCTGCGTCAGGCTCTGTGCTGACAGTTCAGAGCCTGGAACCTGCTTTGGATTCTGTGTCTCCCTCCCTCTCTGCCCCTCCCCCACTCGCACACTGTCTCTCTCAAAAATAAATAAGCATTAAAAATTAAAAAAAAAAAAATTCTCTCTCTCCCTCTACCCTTCTCCTAGCTTATGTGCTCTCTTTAAAAAAGAAAAATAAACTTAAAAAATAAAAGCATAAATGTAAGAATGTAGAATAAATGTCACATAGACTATTTTTGACTTACCTTTTTCTTTTAATGTGTCCTAGACTTTGTTCAACATCAGTAAGCATTTATTGTATTTTTTTAATTCAAATATTAATATACAATGTTATATTAGTATCAGGTGTACAATATGATTTAAACCAAAAAATGTGGTTTTCTATACATTATTCCCTGTTCATCACATAAGTGTACTCTTAATCCCCTTCACCTATTTCACCCTTCCCTCCCAACCACCTTCCCTCTGGCAACCACCAGTTTTCTATATTTAAGATTCAGTCTCTTTTTTCCCTTATTTGTTGTTTTGTTTTTTAAATTCCACATAAGAGTGAAATCATACAATATTTGTCTTTGACTTATGTTGTTTATTATTATACCCACTGCATCCATCCATATGTTGCAGATGGCAAGATCTCATTCTTTTTTATTGTGAAGTAATATCCCATTGTGTATATATACACCACATCCTCTTATCCATTCATCTGTTGATGGACACTGAGTTGCTTCCATATCTTGGCTATTGTAATGAATCAGTAAGCATAGGGGTGTATGTATCTTTTCGAATTAGTGTTTTTGTTTCCTTTGGTTAAATACCCAGTACTGGAATTACTGAATCATATGGTAATTTTGTTTTTTATTTTTTGAGGAAATTCCATACTGTTTTCCACAGTGACTGCACCAGCTTGCATTACCACCAACAGTGCATCTTTCACAAGTGTACCTTTTTCTCCACATCCTCACCAAATTTATTATTTCTTCAGTTTTTATGTTAGCCATTCTGACAGGTGTAATGTGATAGCTCATTGTGGTTTTTGATTTGCATTTCCTTGATGATTAGTGATGTTCAGATCTTTTCATGTGTCTTTTGACCATTGTCTTTGGAGAAAATGTCTGTTCTCTCCGTGTTTTAATTTGATTTGGCAGGGCAGGGTGGGGGAGGCAGGTGTTTGATGTTAAATTATGTAAGTTCTTTATATATGTTGTATATTATTATTCTCTTATCAGAAACATTATTTGCAAATGTCTTCTCCCATTCAGTATGCTGCCTTTTTGATTTGTAGTCCTTTTGTTGATAGTTTTCTTCACTGTGCAAAAAAGCTTTTTATTTTGATATAGTCCCAATAGTTTAATTTTGCTTTTGTTTCCCTTGACAAAGGATATCTAGAAAAATGTTTCTGTAGCTGATGTCAAAGCAATTACTGCCTGGTTTTTTGGGTTTGTTTTTTTTTCCTGCCTGTTTTCTTCTAGGAGTTTTATGGTTTCAGCTCTCATATTGAGACCTTTAATCCATTTTGAGAGTATTTTTGTATATAAGAAAGTGGTCCAGTTTCATTTCTTTTGCATGCAGCTAACCAATTTTCCCAACACTATTTGTTGAAAACTATCTTTTTCCCATTACAAATTGTTGCCTCTGTTATAAATTAATTGACCATAAAAGTGTGAATTTATTTCTGGACTCTATTCTGTTGCATTGATCAATGTGACTGTTTTTATGCCAGTGCCATACTGCTTTGATTACTGACTTCGTGGTATATCTTAAAGTCTGGGATTGTGGTACCTTCAGTTTTGTTCTTTTTCACAATTGCTTTGGCTGTTAAAGGTTTTTTGTGGTCCCATACAAATTTTAGGATTATTTGTTCTTGTTCTGTGAAACTTCTGTTGGTAATTTTGGTAGGAGTTGCGTTAAATCTGTAGATTGCTTTAGATAATATGGACATTTTTAACAATATTGGTTCTCCAAATCCATGTGCATCATATATCTTTCAATTTGTTTGTGGAATCTTCAGTTCTTTTATCAGTGTTTTACAGTTTTCAGAGTATGAGTCTTTTACCTCTCGGTTAAGTTTATTCCCAGGTATTTAATTCTTTTTGGTGCTAGTATAAATGGGATTGTTTTCTTAATTTCTCTCTCTCCTTTTATTAGTATATAGAAATGTAACAGATTTCTGTGTGTATAAACCATATACACAATATATGTATTGTGTATATATATGTGTGTATATGTAAATATGATGTGCAATTGCTGGTGTGTGTGTGTATATATACACACTTATGTGATCCAGCAATTGCACATCTAGATGTTTACCTAAACAATCCAAACATACTAATTAAAAGTGATACATGCACCCCAATGTTTATAGCATTATCTACAATAACCAAATTATGGAAACAGCCCAAGTACTGTTAACTGATAAATGGATAAGGAAGATGTGGTATGTATGTATATGTACATATATATATATATATATATATATATGCAATCGAATACTCCTCAGCCATAAAAAAGAATGAAATCTTGCCATTTGCAGTGACATGGGTGGAGATAGCATTTGCTAAGTGAAGTAAGTCAGAGAAAGACAAATACCATATGATTTCACTCATGTGGAATGTAAGAAACGAACAAAGCGAATTTTTTGGTTGCTGATTCAGTGTCATTGCTAGTAACCAGTCTGTTTATATTTTCTATTCCTGATTCAATTTTGGAAGGTTATTGTGTTTTTAAGAATTTATTCGTTTCTTGTACGTTGTCCAAATTGTTGGCATATTATTTTTCCTAATACTCTCTTATAATCCGTTGTGTTTCTGTGGTGTCATTATTTCTCCTTCATTTCTGATTTTATTTGAGTCTTCTTTCTTTAATGAGTCTGACTGAAGGTTTATCAGTTTTGTTGTTCTTTTCAAAGAACCAGCTCCTGGTTTCATTGATGTATTGTTTTTTTAGTCTTCATTTTATGTATTTTTGCTCTACATTATTTCCTTTCCTTGGCTTTGTTTGCTCTCCTTTTTCTAGCTCCATTAGGTGTATGGTTAGGCTGTTTGAGATTTTCCTTGCTTCTTTAGGTGGGCCTGTATTGCTGTATCTTCTTCCCTCTTAGAACAGGTTTTTGAGGAATCTCAAGATTTTGGACCATTGTGTTCTCATTTTTATTTGTTTGCATGTATTTATTTCCTCTTTGATTTCTTGGTTGACATATTCATTGTGTAGTAGCATTTTATTTAGCTTCCATGTATTTGTATTCTTTCCAATTTTTTTTTAACCTTGATTTGTAGTTTCAGTGTTGCAATGAGAAAAGATGCATTATGTGATTTCAGTGATTTTGAACTTATTGAGACTTGTTTTGTAATGTAACATCTTTTGAGAATATTCCATGTGCATCTGAAAAGAATGTGTATTCTGTTATTTTTGATTGGATGTTCTGAATGTAGGTTAGGTCCATCTGGCCCAGTGTGTCACTCAAAGCCATTAGTTCTTTGGTGATTTTTCTGGATGATCTATCCATTGATGTAAGTGGGGTATTAAAGTCTTCTATTAGTATTGCTGTCACCTTCTTTTTGTTAATACTTGTTTTATGTATGTAGGTGCTTTCATGTTGGCTGCAAAAATATTTACAATTGTTACATCCTCTTGTTGGACTCTTCCCTTTGTAGTACCTTCTTTGTCTCTTTACAGTCTTTCTTTTAAAGTCTATTTTTTTTCTGAAAGAACTATTGCTTCCCCAGCTTTCTTTTCACTTCCATTTGCATGGTAAAGTTTTTCCACCCCTTCACTTTCAATCTGCCTGTGTCCTTTAGTGAGTCTTTTCACACAGCATTTAGGTGGATCTTGCTCTTTCATCCATTCACTCACCCATCTTACTGTTTTGATTGGAACATTTAGTCCATTTACATTCAAAGTAATTATTAGTATGTACTTATTACCATTTTGTTAATTGGTTTTGGTTGTTTTTGTAGTTCTCTGTTGCCTTCTCTTTCTTATGGTTTTTGGCTTTCTTTAGTGATATGCTTGGATTTCTTTATTTTTTGCACATCTGTTATAGGTGTTTGATTTGTGGTTACCATTAGGTTCACATAGAACATCTTATATGTACAGCAATCTACATTAAATTGACAGTCACTTATGTTTGAACCCGTTCTAAAAGCATGAAGTTTTTACCCACCCACCCCCACATTTTATGTATGTGATGTCATACTTGACATATTTTTATTTCTGATTTTAGTGACTGATTTTTATAGATATAATTGATACTACTTTTGTGTTTTAACCTCCATACTGGTTTTATAAGTGATTAATCTACTACTTTTATTGTTTGTATTTACCTGTAAGATTTTTTCCTAATTTTCTTATTCTGTGTTATGGCCTTTTCCTTCCACTCAGAGAATTCCCTTTAAATATCCTGCCATTCCTTTCTGGCCTGCAGTGTTTCTGCTTGGAAATCAGCTGATATCCTTATGAGATTTCCCTTGTATGTAACTATTTTCTTTGGAGGTTTAAAAATTCTCTTTATCACTCCTTTTTCCATTTTAATTACTATATGTGATGTTGTGGACCTCCTTCAGTTGATTTTGCTAGGGGTGTTCTCTATGCTGCTGGATCTAAATTTCTGTTTTCTTCCCCACACTTGTGAAATTTTAAGCCATTATTTCTTCAAATAAATTTTCCATTCCCTTTTCTCTTCTCCTTCCAGGATCTCTTTTAATACAACTGTTATTATACTTGATGGTGTCATTGAGTTCCCTAAGTTTCTTCATTTTTTTTAATTTTTTTTTTTATCTCCTGTTCAGTGTGGTTGCTATTACCTTGTCTTTCCAGTCACTGATCCATTCTTCTTCCTCCTCAACAATGCTATTCATTCCCCATAGTGTATTTTTTATTTCAGTTGTAGAGTCAATCTCTGGTTCTTTTTATATTTTCTGTCTCTTTGTTGAAGGTCTCAATGAGATGCTACACTCTTTTCTCAAATCCAGTAAGTATATTTATGAGCATTTGAAATCTTTAGCAGGCATATTTTTTATCTCCATTTCATTTAGTTCTTTGCGTGGTATCATCCTGTTCTTTCATTTGGGACATATTCCTCTGTTTCTTCATTTCTGTGTTTGTTCCTATATATTTGGAAAGTAAGATACATCTCTCTTGATCTTGAAAGTAATGGCATGAAGAAGAGATCTTGTGGTGCCTTGTAGCACAATGTCCCCTCTTCTCCAGAACTGGGCATTTTAAGGTTGTCTTTTATGTGGGTTTGGTGTACCATACTCTTGTGGCTCAGCTGCATTTGCCTTCAATCCATTTGGCTGCAAATGTCCATTTTGCTTGTGTGGGCAGGGTTTGGTCCCTGTCCAGTTCAGAGCCTGTTTGGGGCAGGAAAGGGCTTGTAGTTGGCAGCATCAGTGATCAGTCCAGATGCCTACTTTCAGCCCATTTGCAGGGGCTGCACAGAAGTGCAGGGTACTTTGTTTTGTTTGAGAGGCTCTTTTGGTTGGTGTGACCAACAGATGAAATGTGTGTCAGACTAGTGTGTGTAGTCATCTTCTCCACTCGCCATGGCAAGAATGACTTTGGAGTGATGATGGTCACTGTCAGGGCTGCTTACAGGATGAGAGACCTTGCCAGAGCTGTGTTGCAGGCACTCTTGCCCAGTGGAGCTGGTTGAATGGATTAAATCAATGCAGGGGTGAGCACGCGGTGTTAGCAGGCTATGTGGAGAGTGTTTACATTGGTTCCTACAAATGTCTGGGTATCTAGGCTGAAGTGGAAGTGAGAGGGATTGCACCTGCCAGCTCTTGTGTTCTCAGAGAAGTTTCCTACATATCCTTGTTTTTCCAACACTTCAACACAGGTTGAGATTAGTTTAAAAAAAAAATCTCCTTCATGTGTACCTCAGGCACTTTTCAAACTGCTGGTTCTATGCTGCCTCTAAGTGGGATTGTTTGTTGTTACATTCTCTATTTAAGGGTGGGAACTCAGTTTCCTATCACCCTCTGGCTCTCCCAGAGCTAAACCCACTAACTATAAAAACTCTTAAAGTTAAGCCCCACTGAGTTTCAAAGCCAGATGTTATGGGGACTTGTCTTCTCAGTGTGGGTCCCCCATGTCTGGTATGGGGTCTGTTCCTCTCCCTTCTCTGTGTTTGTCTCTCCTCTTTGGGGTTAGTCTCTCAGAGTAGTATGGTTTCCAGCTGCGTCTGTGCCCCTTCTACCCTGATTGGCCTCTTCTCTGTGATTAATTGTGCAGTCTATTCTGCCAGTGTTTGGCTTATTTCCTGGTTTAGTTGCACTGATAAGGCTGTTAACCTAGGTGTTTCTGTGTTAGGGGGTGAGCTTAGGATCCTCCTCTGCTGTCTTCCCGGACTCCTTCCAAGATTTACTATATTCTTTTTATTGACTATTAGGTATTACATAGTATGGATTACTGTACTTTATTAAATCCTTCTCCTTAGAATTGATTTGCCTATGAGCTGAAAACAACACAAAACTAATTTATATTCACACAGGAAAGCAAATTCCAAAGATCTATCGGTTTTATAAAAAATACCTATTTGGAAGAAGAGTATTCTTTCAGTCCACCAATGCACTTGAGAAAATGGATTCATTTTGTTGTTCCTCTTCAGGCTCTCGAACAGTATGGCCTGATGAAACTATGGGCCCATTTGGACCTCAGGATCAGAGATTCCAGCTTCCTGGGAACATAGGTTTTGATTGCCACCTCAATGGGACTGTGTCACAGAAGAAAAGCCAGGTTCATAAAACTTTACCTGATGTTCTAGCAGAACCTTTATCAAGTGAAAGACATGAGTTTGTGATGGCACAATATGTGAATGAATTTCAGGTAAATTGTTAATATCCTTTATTCTGCTTCTCTAATTATTAACACTATATTAATTTCTGATAACTGTGAGCATGTTACTTGAATTGAAAAAGTTTTTAAAAATACCTACTTAGTTCCAACATTCTCAGAAACAACATACATAGTTTTTTAAAACTTGGCACTGTTCTATACATAATGTTGGCTATATAATTTTACTTTAGATTACAGTCTCTTTGGGGTCGCTTGGGTGGCTCAGTCAGCTGAGCATGTGACTTCATTTCAGCTCAGGTCATGAAATCAAGCCCCATGCTCAGTGTGGAGCCTACTTAAGATTCTCTCTCCCTGTCTGCCCCTTCCTTGCTCGCTCTTTCTTAGGAAACAAAAATAGAAAAATTAGATTACAATCTCTTAAGTAAATCTTCAAAAATACATTGTGTAATAACTGCTTATTCAAATATAATTTAGTTATTTCTATATTACTAGAAATATAGATTCCCTGTTTTTCACTTTTATAAATAATTTTTTTGTGGAGCAAATTCCAACTAGATTTACACTCCTAGGCATTTAAAACTTAAATGCCTGAGAACTCTGAAATTCTTGAGATCCAGTAAACTAAAAAAGATAGACTTAGAAAAATCAACTTCTGAGGTTTTTTTTTCTTTTTTAATACATTTTTAAACTAGTATTGCAGGGGCAACTGGCTGGCTCGGTCGGTAAAGCATTCAACTCTTGATCTGGGCATCTGTGAACGCAAGTCCCATGTTTGGCATAGAGCTTACTTTAAAAAAAAAAAAATTAAAACAATAAACAAACTGGTATTGCATTGTTGCTCACCTAAATGGAAAGTTACATGCAATTCAGAGTGTCTGCCAAACTCCTGATCCTCATCATTTTTTGAATTTCTGCGATGTTTCAGGCTGTTTGATCGAAGCCATAATATTAAGGAACAGCCCCTCACAATTACTATGGCTTATATCAGGTAACCTAACATTTGGAGACAGTTGACCTCTCTTGACACTTTTCTGTCTGCCTGCCAAACATCATTATTGCTTTAAAATACCCTAGATTTTATATGTCTAATACTTAGGGGTTTTTCCACCCCTCTGAAAACCTGTCCTCACTCCCATGTTATCAGTAACATAAGTGACTTAGTCATTCTCCCACTGTCCCAAGATTAGAATTCTGCCAAACTTGGCTCCCCTCTCTCCCCTATCTCCATATAGAGTGACAAAATTACATTGCTTCCATCTCTGATGTAGCTTTTTAATTATTTGTGTCCTTTCAGTCTCACTAATAAAGCCAGAGTTCAAGGCCTCCTTATCTCTCCTCAGTTCTTAGAGAGGCATTATAGTGAGATGGACTATGGAGACAGGATAAATTTGGCTTCACAGGTGTTTGCTCTTTCACTTAATTTTTTGACCTTGAGAAAACTACTTAAATGTTTCTTTATATGTAAGATGGGGATAATAATAATACCTAGCCCATAAAGTTGCTATGAGGATTAAATGTGAAAATGAACACAAAACACTTAAATACACTAAGTGACCCGTAAATATTTTAATTGCACCATTCTCTTTAACCATTGCATATGCTTGCCTGTTTATCTCTTGCTGGACTGTTTTTTCCTCCTCAGTTTCTAACCTGCTTTACCTAGTATTCTTTACAAACCACATAATACACATTAATTAACATGTAGCTCAAATATGAGGATTTCAACCTTTTCCTGATTTCCCCCAGCAAAGCATTTCCCCATTTAGACTGCCAAAAGACTTTCTTTGTAACTCTGTAGCACTTTTCATATTGCATTACATTTATTTGTTCATGCTGATTTTCTTCTACTAGCTCTTTTATACCTAAGAGTGAAGACTGGAATTTTTTTTTTTTTTTTTTTTTAACCATTGTAGGGCTGCTCTTGTTAGCTGATGTGTAGTAGGTGCCCAGTAAATTTCAGATGAATAAAAGCCTCATCCTGTAGGAGAATTTATGTTTAATCATGTTATTTTGTTAGTGCTATTTTCCCCCATTTTACAGGTTATAGAACAAAAGAAAGGACAAGTAGATATCAAAGTATCAGACAGGGTAACATTGTAAGACATAGTCATGGCATTTTAGTTTCTTAGCCAACTTCTACTCATACCAAGTCTTAGAATATTAATATATTTATGTGTTCATTTTTAAATTTTCAAATCTTTATTCATCATAGAGAAAAGTTTGGGTATATAACACAATTACCCCACAGCCAGTTAACTATAATTATTTCTAAAACCTTTCCAGGAAAGACAAGTTTATAACAGACCATATATTTTATTTGAACTCCAGATTTTATTTATATTTCTCATTCTTCTTAGGGTAATAATGTACCTGTTGAACAAGAAATCAACAGTGCAGAAACTTACTTTGAAAATGCCAAAGTAGAGTGTGCAATCCAAACATGTCCAGAATTGCTGCGAAGAGGTATATTGTGCTTTTATACATTTTTACACTCATGTGTACTGCTAGGCAATGTCACTAATTTTCTAATGTGTTAAATAATGTATTCCATAGGAATTGTAATACTTTGTAACTTAATACTGTAATGTGTCTGGTCAGAAAAGATTACATGGCCGAGGTAAGGTCTTCCAAATGTCCCCTGACATCTGACCTCATGCTGGCATTAGATAAGAATAGAATTTTTCGTAACTTTTTCACTGAAGTTATTCTCCTTTTTATTACAGCTGTAATTTCATGAGCTAATACATAATATTGAGAAAAATCGTAACAAACTTTTTTTGAAAATTGTAAGATCAATAACAAGTAACCTTTACTTGCTCTTCAGAATTGATAGTAATATTTCAGACCATCCAAGAGCTGAAGTTAATTAAAACTTCCATTTCAGTATCCTTTTCAAAAATAATGTGCATTTATAAATCCAATTTGGTATCACAATAATTTAACTTAATCACCATGTTTCTAAAGAAGTACTTTTATACACTGCTTCTTACAAAAAAATCTCCCTGAAATTTTTATTGTTATTTATAGATTTTGAGTCACTGTTTCCAGAAGTAGCCACCAACAAACTAATGATTCTGACTATAACACAGAAAACCAAGAATGATATGACTGTTTGGAGCGAAGAGGTAGAAAATGAAAGAGAAATGCTTTTAGAAAAGGTAATTCTTGGGGGCTCCTGGGTGGCTCAGTCAGTTAAGTGTCTTGACTCTTGGTTTCATGTCAGGTCATGATCTCACAGTTCATGAGCCCTAGCCCCATGTCAGGCTCTCTGCTGACAGCATGGAGCCTGCTTGGGATTTCTCTTTCCCTCTCTCTCTGCCCCTCCCCAACTTATGTGTGGTCTCTCACTCTCTCTCAAAAAAAATAAACATTAAAATTAAAAAAAAAAAAAAAAAAACATTTTCAATTGCTGACAATTTTATAATCTTATTTAAATACCAACATTTTAAGGTGATGGGTGTCTTTTTAGCCTTTATTCTCTGCTAATATATTTCAGTACTAAAGGACTTTTACATCTTTTCTGAGCATAAAAATGCCATGACTTTTTTGTAGTTATCTTTGAAAAACTTAGATTCTGTCCAGCAGTTCAATTTTTAAAAATTTATATGTTTTAGGAAAATTGAAAAATACAGTAAAAATGGCAAAAAAGTAAAACTCTTCATATCCGTATCTCTCTTTAAAGCATGTCAAGTAAGGGGTGCCTGGGTGGCTCAGTTGGTTAAGCATCTGACTTCGGCTCAGGTCATGATCTCACGGTCCATGAGTTCCAGCCCTGCATCAGGTTCTGTGCTGACAGCTCAGCCTGAAGCCTGCTTCAGATTCAGTGTCTCCCTGTCTTTCTCCCGCTCCTGCCTCATACTCTGTCTCTGAAAAATGAATTAAACCTTAAAAAAAAAAATGTTTTTAAAGCATGTCAAATAAAAAATGGAAATTACTCCAGTTTTCAAGGAGTAATCAGTAACTACTACAGTACAGTAATAACATATTATAGACCCATATTTTTTTCCCTGTCCTTTTAACCAGATGTTTTGACACCCTTCCATAGCATTACACATAGATTTCATACTATGTAAAATCTGCATAAAATTGCATGGGCAAATTATAAATTTTTAATTACTTTAAAAATTCCCTTAGTAATTTATAAATTTAAAAAACTTTTTCTATTATAGGCAGTGAAAAGTATGTGCATAAACATGTATGCCCAAATATAAAATCGGTAGATTCCTAAGTAGGGAATTACTGAATCAGGGGTAATTTAAGTTTTGATAGATGGTGCCAATTTGCCCACCAAAAAAGATTCTCCTTGTATATATCCTGTCATGCTAGCTTACCCAGAATATTAGCGTTTCTTTTCATTTTCACGAACCTGAAAAATGGTAAATGCTAACTTAAAGTCTAAAGAGTTTGATGTTGGGTTGTATCAGTTTCTACAAGATAGGAAAACATTTCTTTGCCCGAGTGACAAGTCAAGATTAACTCCATTAGGCGCCTTAGCTAACTATAATTGAAAAAATTCCCTTTACTAATTTTCATGTAAGATATTAGGAATTATTTTATATTTTCCTTATGACTGGATGTATGGTTCTTTTCATTAGTAAATTATAATTCACATACTCAACAGAATGTTTTAGGATAATGACTTCATCATACTAAAATGTCCCACATACAGCTTTGCTAATTTTATGTAGTAATAATCATGAGCAAGTTATATGCTAGTTAACAAGGAAGTTGCAGAGAGGGCAGGTCTTAAGACATTATCTGATTTTAAAGAGATCTGAATTTAGAGAGTTGAAATTTAAATAGACAATAACTCAGACATTTTCTATTTACATATTAAGGCAGTATCTAATATATACATTTACCATTACTATCATTTAGTCACTAGAGAGCTCTCACATGTGCATTGAATTATTGGTCCTAATTTCTCATCAGTTAAAGATTCTGAGCCTCATTTGATACTGACCCCAGTATAGTTGTGAGTTTTTTGTAACCAGTTTCAGGGCTTTGAAGTGCCATATTATTTTTAATTTTATAATGATTAAAGCTATTTTCTACAAAAAAAAAAAAATTTTCTGTTTTAGATACATTAGTGGTTATTTTAGAACCACACGTAGTTGACTGTCCCAGTAGATATTTTATGTTCTCTTGTTCAAATCTGTTGTAGTTTTTTTCCACCAGATGTCAGTGTTTGTTGATGTGCAGAAATCTAAAGAGAAATACTTAAACTGATTCTTTTTATGATACTTTGGGATTCTTTTAGTTAACTTTTACAAACGTTTGTATTGTTTTGTTCTCCTTGTAGTTTTGTGTATGGCAGATCTGTTCATTAAATTGATATACTTTTTAATTACTTTTCTAGACCATATTCAGTAGTTTTCCTAAGAAATAGGATTAATGAAATGCAGTAATATGTGTAAATATTAAGTGTGAAAATAACCTAAAGAATACAATTTTTATTTAATGTTTTTCATTATTTTACAAGAAAGTGCTGGGAGAAAGTAAGTTAGCTTAAGTTTCCTCTGTAGCATGGATCAGCAAACTTTCTGTGAAGAGCCACATAATAAATTTTTAGGCTTTATAGGTCATAGTCTCTACCCTTGTATTGTTAAAGTAGTCATAGACAGATACGGATATATTCCAGTGAAACTGTTAACACATACAGGCACCCAGCTGGATTTGGCCTTCAGGCTGTAAATTGCTAACCTCTTATTTTAGGATATGGCCCATCTTCCTAAGGCTTAGACTTTTGGGCATCTCAGCTGAATGCCAGATGTGCTCAGCAAGGTCTGATCATCCTATGTTGTCCAGAAATCCATGTTACCTAGGACTGCACAACCCTGATTAACACCATTGAGCTCTCAGGCCCCAGCTGGCACTCTCTGTGAGACAGATTCCTCAAGAAATCTCACCTTGTGAGTGCACAGTTCTGCCCTTGGCTACTGAACCAGGGTGAATTGCTCTGTGGACTGCTTGAGAACCCCAGTGTGCATCTTTCTTCCAGTGCCCTAACCCACAAATTCCAGATGCTTCCGCAGTCCAGAACTTTTGCTTTCTACCTCCTTGGCTTAGTGACACCATCACTTTGGGATCTTCTCCTTTGCCCTGTGACAAACAGTGTTCCAGACAGAGAGCTGGAACACATATGGAAATCACTTGACTTGTTGCCCTTCTCCACAAGATTACAGTTTTAATTATTATTCAGGATTTAAAACTGTTGTATCTTACATTTTAGTCAGTTTTACAGCTTTTAGCAGGTGTTCACCAGATAGCAGATAACGTTTGGCATCTGTTATTCTGTTAATGGCCAAAAGTGGAACTGTGCCCTTGTTTTTAAACATTTATGGTTTGTCCTTTTTTTCTTTTTTTAAACACTCTGATCTGGTCCTAATATTTGTTACTTTTTCACTGTTTAGTCTGATAAAGCTAATAAAGATATCATAGGAATCACAAATGAGAATGGAAAGACCAAGATTTTGAATAAGATATACAGACACATGGTCTGTAATAATTATGTCCTGTACAAAAAATACAGAAAGGTGTAATGTGTATCATGACATGTATCATGACCATGAGTATGGATAGATGTATTTTTGAAAGACACACATTTTTAACATATGAATGAATAGTTCATGTCTTTTCATTATGAATATTTTGTTTTCCCTTTCTTACACTATAATACAAAATAGCAATTATATTTTCTAATTCATGACAAATTTGGGAGTTAACAGCACAGAACTGATTAGAAATTTTTCATAAAACAGGAAGCAATTTAGAAGAAAAATACACAATTTAGACTTTTTGAAGGAAGTAAAAGTGTTAAATGAACCATCAATCTTTTGGACTGGTAAAAATCTACAACTAATGATAAATTACGCTATAATCTTATCCAATTTTCTGAAGCAAAAGATATTTAAAAATTTGTTAAAAACTAAAACCCACAGAGATGCTATCTTCAGCATATTTGTGTCTTTTTTTAATGCAGTTCATTAATGGTGCTAAGGAAATTTGCTACGCTCTTCGAGCTGAAGGCTATTGGGCTGACTTTATTGACCCATCATCTGGTTTGGCAGTGAGTAATTACATTTTGAAAGCCAGGTTAATTTGAAGTAGGAATGTTTTTTATTATAAAACTATTTACAATATAAAATTGTTTATAACTTTGGTAGAAATAGATGATTTAAGACTTTTTTTTTAACCTCACAGTTTTACCCAGAGAATACCACTATGAGTCAGTTGCATTCACAACCTTTGAGGGACCACTATCACTTTTTATTATTTTTTACTCTAATAAATACTATTTGATTTATATTAATGAATTAGTGTGTTTACTGTTTGACAGTTACAAATACTTTTAGAATTAAAATATGGGTGTTACTAAACATTTATAAATGTTAACTTCCAAAAAATTACTTTTCCGAAATTATACTTTGAAAAAAATAAGAACCACTATTGTCACCCACATTCTGGGTGTATCTTTCAGTTACAGGTAAAAATGAAATTTTTTGTAGCTTATTTTCAAAGTCAAGTAACATGTAGTGTAGACTAGAAATGAAAAACTTAGTTTAATTCTAGATGTTTGGTTCTAGATAACGTGTATTTGCTAGATTATTGGTTTCACATTTCCAGAACGACAGGTATTAGATGAAGAGGTGTTTGGTCACATGCAGTACCTAAACTGCCCTTTTTATTTGATTTTTTTTAATATTTGGGGTGTTAAAATAGATACGTATTCATGTTTGCATAAAAACTGTTACATCATTGCCTTTCTTGCTAATGAATATGATTTTTATTTCCTCCAGTTTTTTGGATCATATACAAACAACACTCTTTTTGAAACAGATGAACGCTATCGACATTTAGGATTCTCTGTGGATGATCTTGGCTGCTGTAAAGTGATTCGTCATAGTCTCTGGGGTACCCATGTGTTTGTGGGAAGTATCTTCACTAATGCAACACCAGATAGCCATATTATGAAGAAATTAGGTGGAAACTAACAGCAGTGTCCGCTTACTGGCAGTACTATTTGTACATAACATTTGGGTTGATCTATAAACACTGTCAAAAGCTTAAATTTTTAAAATTTACTTATTTCTGGGTATTTATTTCAACATTTATGGGTTTACAGCATTGGCAAGTGGTTTGTGATTTTTAAATCTCAAATGTTCATTCATATTATTGAATACATGTTGATCACATCCATGGATGTGGTAATTAACATGTAATTAGGACATGATCTCATATTGTTATTTCTTCCCTTTATTGGAAAAACCTGTTATTTTTCTCTAAAAATAAATCACATTTGGTTATGACAGTCTGTTTTTTCATTGCAATATTTTTAAGTTTTAGTTCTTTTAAAAGATGTGGTTTTTAAATAAATGCACTTGAGAATTCTAGATTCATTGTAGCTTTAAATTTTCTTTATTACCTGTTAAGTGTTATGGTACAGGTGTATTACTTTGAAGTAGTGTCTGTACAGGAAAAGAAGAATAAGGGTAATACTACAATATGAATCTCATAAATACTTAAAAAAAAAGAATCCCTAACTCCTGGAGGCAGATAAATGTAGTTTGTTTTGACAAAATTTGCCTCAGCAGCTAAATCAAATATATTTCTCCATTTTAGCAAGATATAGAAACTATGATACTTTACAGAAATGCCTCATTTGTGGCTTTTTACAACATTTTAAACATAGCATCATCAAAGATTTGTGTGGCTTTTGCCTGTAGGAATAGAGACAATCTCAGGAGAACCAAGTAACTTTTACCAAATCAATTAGTGAATTGGATTTTTTTCTGTATTTTTCAATTAAGTGACTTTTTAAAAGGAACACATGGAAATGATAAACTTTATTTCACACCTTGATTTAGAACTCTGCTTAGCTAACATGTAACTAAGTGTTGATTCAAAGAGAAATGGCTACAGAGTTTTCATTCATTATGAAAAATACAAAGCAGTATACCATATATAGCCTAGCATTGTGGAAAATATTTATTGAAGTATATATGCAAAAAAGTGCACCTATCATAAGTGCTCAATAAATTTTCATCTATGTAAGCAGCACCCAGATCAAGACAGAACATTACTGGCTCTTCCTCCTCTCATCTGCTGCATAAATTGGTTTTGTCTGTTTTCATGCTTTATTCGTATGAAACCATATATATAGTATGTTCACTTTTATGTCTGGCTTTCACTCAGCAATAGGAGATTTAATCCTTATCATGTATAATTATAAATCTGCATAGCTTTTGACTTCTCAGTGGTTCTGAATTGGAGCAGTTTTGCCTCATGGGAAATTTAGCAATGTCTGGAGATATTTTTGTCACAACTTGAGGCAGGCAAAGTGGAACGGGTGCTACTTTAGACATCTAGTAGGTAGAAGCCAGGGATGCTGTTAAACATCCTACAGTGCAAAGGACAGCTCCCACAAAAAAATAATTACTTGGACCATGGCCTTGCAGCACTCTGTTTCTAATGTGCATGTTACTTATTCAGGCATTTCCCACCTTGCACCATTGTTTGAGCCATGTTCTCTTGAAGTATCAACACTGGCTTTAACAATTAGGAAGTGCCATGTACTGGTTAAAAAGATCCTCGGGCTGTGGTTCTGTACTGTGTGCCGGGTGCCAAGGCTTCTTTTATCATGTTGCTTTGTAACAGTTTCCAGAAACAACATGAGAAGCAGTAACTGCCAGTTAAATTTTTTTTTCAGAAATGTTACTGGTAAGATTCAGTTTTGGGAAATATAATCCAAGAGAATCTTACTGATAAATAGTAGAAAGTAGTGGACTTTTATGGACTGCAATAAGAAAAACATCAGTTTGATCATTTTTCACTTATTCAATGGACCCCATAAAGAAATCCATAAAATTATCCATCTTAAATATAAATTTGCTATTTAAAATGAAGGTGAGCCTTTGAAATTTAGACCTATCGCTGAGAAATAGGTTTTGTTGTGAAATTTGTATTTTGACAAGAACTGAGGAATTTTTATATAGATGTTAACCGTGGGAAGGAGTCATTCCAATCATCTGACCCACATCCCTCATTTTGTAATAGACAAAATGGAAACATATAATAGGAGCATGCATCGGGTTACACAACTAGTATTAAAACCCAGCACTGGAATTTGGAGTGATTCCAGTGTGTGTGTGGTGTGTGTGTGTGTGTGTGTGTGTGTGTATATATATATATATATATAGTGTGTGTGTGTGTGTGTATTTCTATTTTGGCTCTTCATGGTCATTGTCAAGTTTATTAACTGATTAAAAATATCAAAGAGTTGTGGAATTTAAACCAAAAGAACTTTCAGGTTAACACTGTTGCCACATTTCATAGATAAAGAAACTTCAAATTTCATTCTGTTGAACTCCGCATGCTCTGAATTTCTTTGAAAATGTATTGAAGCCTATCTAAAAATTTCAATTACAGATACTACACTTCAAACAGTTCTCTGGCTTCAAATATAAAACTTTCATTTCTTTTTTGGACTTCTGTCACTTGTAACATCAATATAATCCTTACATTTAAACAGAATTCTGCTTTTAGTTCCAAATCTATTTCCTCTTCTTACAACTGGTTTTCATGTTGCTCCAAAGCAGGTTTTATCTACTTCTACACTATAGCCATTTTGAACTGGGTGATTGTTGTGGGAGCTGGCCTGTGCATTATAAGATGTTCAGCACCATCCTTGACCTCTACTCTCTAGATGCCAGTAGCAATTCCTGGTCATGACAAAAAAATCTGAAGACATTGCTGGATGGGGGGAAGGATGGGGAAGGGGACAAAATGCATATCTGCAAAAAACATTTAACATGGTGTCCTAAATTGATCCCAACAAACCTGCCCTCAGTTGAGAACCATTGAATGCACAGTCTGCTTCAGTGCTCCTCAACTCTGTACATTTGAAATACCTGGGAAGACGTGTAAGCAGACTGATGATTTGGCTGCCACACCCAAAGAGTGATTTTATTAGTGATGAGGCCTGGGAATCAGTATTACAGTTTCCAAGGTGCCTCAGATGTGCAGTCAGGGTTAAAACCATTAGTTTTTGAAACAGTAAATAAAGAGGCATGCATCTAAGAAAATAGAGCAGGATATGAGCGTAGATTTGATATATTGAGATAGAGGAAACAAAAATGAAGACTCTAATGTATTCTGCATTAAGAGTGACCTAATCACTGAGTAGAGATGGCCCTAGAATAGGAGGTCCCTAGGCTCACCCTATCCCACATTACAACTAGATATCACTCACATCTGAGTAAACCAAAGAGCAATCTGAAGACTGGCAGAAAAAACACTAAATGTAGAGAAGCAGCCACATCTGAGAGGAGAGGAAAAGGCAGAAATGGTGGTCAGGAGCTGCCTGCAGGAGAGGGAGCAAAGACAGGGAAAAGCACCAGGGAACCCCCATGGAGAAGAAGAATCCCCATAATGACTGGCTTTGAAAACGGCACTTAATTCTGTGACTGTATAACAAACAGGACCTGGAGCATAGAGCTGTAAAAGTCAGCTGGTTCAGCACCGGGCCAAGGAAGGCAAGTGATAGCTGGGTCCCTGCCCTTAAAAAGACAACAGCTGTTGGAGAAGCACCACAGAATTGACACTTTGCACAATGTGTGGAAGAAACAGGAGGGAGCGTATTCCTTCTTCAGGAACAAAGTAGCAGGTGCCGTTATTCCTCCCCCATCCCCCAAACAAATACAAAGCCACCTGCAGGAGGTGGCCCTGCACAGATACTACCTAACCAGTTAGGAGTGGGACCTGCCTGTGAGTTCTGAGGACTCACCCACCCCAAGCCTGCTGGCCTCGGTACAAGTTTTGTTAATACCACATGCAGATGCTATGTGCTCCCAGCCACCACACAACATGCCCCGGTGGCCACTGCACTTTGGGGGATCTAGCCAAAGACTAGCAGCTGCTCAGCGCAAATTTAGACAACACTGCTGCCTGGGTCTCACACCGCATAGAGTAAGTACAGCCCACAACAGGCAGAGTCAGTACAGACGTCTGGATTTAAAAAGCGACCCATACAAATTAAAATTAGCAGGATGCAAGCAACACACGAGACTTCCTGCAGTTCCAGGTTTTGGTGAAGGGGGGGGGGGGGGGGGGGAACTGTACTGCAGAGGACTATAGGACCCCTACTTCATAAAGTGACTAATTTCAAAAGCGTAAGATGTGGCTAACTCCTCTAACAGAAACAGAGGTAGAGAAAATGAGACAGGCTATGTCCCCAACAAAAGGACAAAAATCACAGCAGGAGATCCAAGTGAAACAGAAATAAGTAATATGCCTGATTCAGAAATTAATGATCATAAAGATACTCACTGGACTTCAGAAAAGGGTGAAGGAAATCTGTGAGACCCTTGACAAAGAGGTAAAAAAAAAAAATCAGAGATAATAAATGCAATACCTAAAAATGCAATAGATGGAATAAACAGTAGGCTACAGGAAGCAGAGGAATGTATAAGTGACCTGGAGGATCCAGTAATGGAAAGCAATCAGGCTGAACAGGTGAAACACAAATACTGCATAATGAGAACAGACTTAAGAGGATTCAGTGACCCCATCAAGCCTAATAACATTCACATTATAGGGATCCCAGAGGAGAAAGAGAGGGAAGAAAATGTATTTGAAGAAATAAAAACTGAAAATTCCCAATCTGGAGACGAACAGAGATTCAGATTCAAGAGGCACAGAGAGCCCCCAACAAAATCAACCCAAGGAGAGTCACACCAAGACACATAGTAATTAAAATGCAATAATAATAAAGAATTTGAAAGGTTGCAAGAGAAAAGACAGTTACCAAGGAAATCCCATAAGGCTATCGGCCGATTTTCAGGAGAAATTTTGTAGACCAGAAGGGAGTGGCACAATATATGCAAAGTGCTAAAAGGGTAAAATCTGCAGCCAGGAATACCAGCAAGGCCAACATTCAGAATAGAAGGGGAGATAGAGTTTCCCAAGCAAAAGTTAAATGAATTCATGACCACTAAACCAGCCCTATAAGAAAGGTAGGGATCTGAGTGGAAAACAAAAACCATAAGCAAGGGTAAGGAAAATAGGGAGCACAAATGCAAAAACAAGTATATCTAAAATCAGTCAAGAGAAGCACAAAATTAAAAGATACAGGGGCACCTGGGTGGCTTGTTGGGTTAAGTGTCCAATTTTGGCTCAGGTCATGATCTCATGGTATGTGAGTTCGAGCCCTGCATCGATCAGGCTCTTTGCCGTCAGCACAGAGCCCACTTCAGATCCTCTGTATCCTTCTCTTTCTGCCTCTCCCCCACTTGCACTCTCTCACGTATGCACACTCTCAAAAATAAACATTTAAAAAAATTTAGAGAATGTAAAATATGATACCAAATATCTGAAATATGGAGGGGAGAAGAATAAAGAATGAGTTCAAAATTAAGCAGCCATCAGCTTAATATAGAGTATGCAGATATTATATATAAACCAAATGGTAACCACAAATCAAAAACAGTAGTAGATATTCAAAAAAAAATAAAGAGTAAGGAATGCAAGTATTTCACTAAAGTCAACTAATCATGAGAAAAGAGAGCAAGAGAAGAGAAGAACAGAGGAACTAAAAAACAACCATAAAACAAGTAACAAAATGGCAACAAATATATATCAACAATTACTTTGAATGTAAATGAACTAAATGCTCCAATCAAAAGACATAGAGTGACAGAATGGATAAAAAGAAAAAAGCCCCACCTATATGTTGCCTATGAGTCATTTCAGACCTAAAGAAATATGCAAATTCAAAGTGAAGCAATGGGGTAACATCATTCAAATGGATATGAAAAGAAAGCTGGAATAGCAATACTTAGACAAAATAGACTTTAAAACACAGGCTACATAACAAGGGACAAAGAAGGACACTATGTAATCATAAACAGTAGAATCCAACAAGATACAACAAGTGTAAATTTTTTAGAAAATTGTAAATACTTAGGCACTCAACATGGGTGCACCCAAATACATAAAGCAGCTAATAACAAATATAAAGGAAGTAATCAACAGTAATGCAATAATAGTAGGGGATGTTAGCACCCCACTGACATGGATACATAGTCCAAACAGAAAATCAATAAGAAAACAGTGGACCAGAAGGATCTAACATATATTCAGAACATTTTATATGAAAACAATACATGCTCTTTTGAAGTGCACATGGAACATTCTCTAGAAGACATATTTAGGCCACAAAACAAGTGTCAACAATTTCAAAAGGATTGAAGTCATACCATGCATTTTTTTTCTGACCACAATGCTACGAAACTACAAATCCACTACAAGTGAAAATCTGGAAAGGACACAAATACATGGAGGTTAAATAACATACTAGTAAGCAATGAATGGTTTACCAGGAAATGAAAGAGGAAATAAAAAAAATACATGGAGACAAAAGAAAATGAAAACATGATGGCCTAGAATCTTTGGGATTCAGCAAAGGCTATTCTAAAAAGGAAGTTTATAGCAATACAGGCTTCCCTAAAGAAGCTAGAAAAATCCCAAATAAACAACCTATACTTACTTCTAAGGGAACTAGAAAAAGAACTATAAAACCCAAAACTAGAAGGAAGGAAATTATAAAGAATAGAGCAGAAATAAAACTAATAAAAACAATAGAAGAGATCAATGAAACCAGGAGCTGGTTCTTTGAAAAGAGCAACAAGATTGATAAACCTTGGCCAGACTCATAAAAAAAAATAGTAAATAAAATAGAACTCAAAAATCAGAAATGAAAGGGAGAAATAACAATTTACACCACAAAAATACAAGAGATTGTAAGAGAATATTATAAAAAATTATATGCCAACAAATTGGACAATGTAGAAGAAACAGATAACTTCTTAGAAACATATAACTCCCAAAATTGAATCAAGAAGAAATAGAAAATTTTAACAGACAGATTATCTGCAGTGAAATTGAGTCAAAAAACTCCAAGCTGACAGAAGTCTAGGGCCAGACAGCTTCACCGGGGAATTCTACCAAACATTTAAAGAAGAGTTAATACCTATTCTCAAACTATTCCAAAAAGAGAAGAGGAAGGAGAAACTTCCTAATTCATTCTATGAAGCCAGAATTACCCAGATACCAAAACCAGATAATGACACTACAAAAAAATAGAACTATAGGCCAATATCTCTGATGAACATAGAGGCAAAAAATCTTTAACAAAACACTATCAAACCAAATCCAATGATACATTTAAAAAAATCACTCACCACAATCAAGTGGGATTTATCCCTGGGATGCAAGGTGGTTCAATATTCCCAAGTCAATCAATATGATACATCACATCAATAAAAGAAGGTATAAAAGCCATGTGATGATTTCAATAGAAGTAGAAAAAGCATTCGACAAAGTACAACATCTATTCATGATAAAAACCCTCAACAAAGTATGTTGAGGGGAAACATATCTCAACATCATAAAGTTTATATATGAAAAACCCACAGCTAATATCATACTCAGTAGTGAAAAACAAAGAACATTTCTTTCCCCAAGGGTCAGGAACAAGACAGGGATGTCCACTCTCACCACTATTATTTAACATAGCACCAGAAGTCCTAGACGCAGCAATCAGGCAAGAGGAAGGAATAAAAGGTATCCAGATTGGTAAGGAAGAAATAAAACTTTCACTATTTGCAGATGACTTGATACTGTACATAGAAAGCCCTAAAGACTCCACCCAAAACCTACTACAACTGATAAATGAATTCAGTAAGGTTGCAGGATACAAAGTTAATGTACAGAAATACATGGCATTTGTATGTACAAATTATGAAGCAACAGAAAGAGAAATTAAGAAAACAATCCCATTTACAATTGTACCAAAGATAATAAAATATTTAGGAATAAACTTAAGGAGATGAAATACATATACTCTGAAAAGTATAAAACACTGATGAAAGATATTGAAGAGGACACAAACAAGTAGAAAGATATTCTATGCTCATGGATTAGAAGAACAAATAATGTTAAAATTTCCATACCATCCAAAGCAATCTACATATTTCATGCAATCCCTATCAAAATACCAGCAATGAGGAGGTTGGAGGGAAGATGGCGGCGCAGGAGGAGGCTGGGCTCACCGCGAGTCCTGCTGATCACTTAGATTCCACCTACACCTGCCTAAAGAACCCAGAAAACCGCCAGAGGATTAGCAGAACGGAGTCTCCAGAGCCAAGCGCAGACGAAAGGCCCACGGAAGAGGGTAGGAAGGGCAGCGAGGCGGTGCGCGCTCCACGGACTGGCGGGAGGGAGCCAGGGCGGAGGGGCGGAGGGGCGGAGGGGCGGAGGGGCAGCTCGCCGGCCAAGCAGAGCCCCCGAGTCTGGCTGGCAAAAGCAGAGGGGCCGGACGGACTGTGTTCCGACAGCAAGCGCGACTTAGCGTCTGGGAGGTCATAAGTTAACAGCTCTGCTCAGAAAGCAGGAAGGCTGGAGGACAAAGGGAGGGAGAGCTGCTGAGCCCCCGGACAGCAGAGCTCAGCTTGGCGGGGAACAAAGGCGCTCGCCAGTGCCATCTCCCTCGCCCATGCCCCAGCCAAAATCCCAAAGAGAACCAGTTCCTGCCAGGGAACTTGCTTGCTCCGCGCAAACACCCAACTCTGTGCCTCTGCGGAGCCAAACCTCCGGCATCGGATCTGACTCCCTCCCGCTGCCACAGGGCCCATCCTGAAGTGGATCACCTAAGGAGAAGGGAGCTAAGCCTGCCCCTCCTGCCCCCATGCACCTTGCCTACCCACCCCAGCTAATACGCCAGATCCCCAGCACCACAAGCCTGGCAGTGTGCAAGTAGCCCAGACGGCCACGCCACCCCACAGTGAATCCTGCCCCTAGGAGAGGGGAAGAGAAGGCACACACCAGTCTGACTGTGGCCCCAGCGGTGGGCTGGGGGCAGACATCAGGTCGGACTGCGGCCCCGCCTACCAACACCAGTTATACACCACAGCACAGGGGAAGTGCCCTGCAGGTCCTCACCACTCCAGGGACTATCCAAAATGACCAAACAGAAGAATTCCCCTCAGAAGAATCTCCAGGAAATAACAACAGCTAATGAACTGATCAAAAAGGATTTAAATAATATAACAGAAAGTGAATTTAGAATAATAGTCATAAAATTAATCGCTGGGCTTGAAAACAGTATACAGGACAGCAGAGAATCTCTTGCCACAGAGATCAAGGGACTAAGGAACAGTCACGAGGAGCTGAAAAGCGCTTTAAACGAAATGCAAAACAAAATGGAAATGACGACAGCTCAGATTGAAGAGGAAGAGGAGAGAATAGGTGAACTAGAAGATAAAGTTATGGAAAAAGAGGAAGCTGAGAGAAAGAGAGATAAAAAAATCCAGGAGTATGAGGGAAAAATTAGAGAACTAAGTGATACACTAAAAAGAAATAATATACGCATAATTGGTATCCCAGAGGAGGAAGAGAGAGGGAAAGGTGCTGAAGGGGTACTTGAACAAATTATAGCTGAGAACTTCCCTGAACTGGGGAAGGAAAAAGGCATTGAAATCCAAGAGGCACAGAGAACTCCCTTCAGACGTAACTTGAATTGATCTTCTGCACGACATATCAGAGTGAAACTGGCAAAATACAAGGATAAAGAGAAAATTCTGAAAGCAGCAAGGGATAAACGTGCCCTCACATATAAAGGGAGACCTATAAGACTCGTGACTGATCTCTCTTTTGAAGCTTGGCAGGCCAGAAAGGCTTGGCACGATATCTTCAGTGTGCTAAACAGAAAAAATATGCAGCCGAGAATCCTTTATCCAGCAAGTCTGTCATTTAGAATAGAAGGAGAGATAAAGGTCTTCCCAAACAAACAAAAACTGAAGGAATTTGTCACCATTAAACCAGCCCTACAAGAGATCCTAAGGGGGATCCTGTGAGACAAAGTACCAGAGACATCACTACAAGCATAAAACATACAGACATCACAATGACTCTAAACTCGTATCTTTCTATAATAACACTGAATGTAAATGGATAAAATGCACTAACCAAAAGACATAGGGTATCAGAATGGATAAAAAAACAAGACCCATCTATTTGCTGTCTACAAGAGACTCATTTTAGATCTGAGGACACCTTTAGATTGAGAGTGAGGGGATGGAGAACTATTTATCATGCTACTGGAAGCCAAAAGAAAGCTGGAGTAGCCATACTTATATCAGACAAACTAGACTTTAAATTAAAGGCTGTAACAAGAGATGAAGAAGGGCATTATATAATAATTACAGGGTCTATCCATCAGGAAGAGCTAACAATTATAAATGTCTATGCGCCGAATACCGGAGCCCCCAGATATATAAAACAATTACTCATAAACATAAGCAACCTTATTGATAAGAATGTGGTCATTGCAGGGGACTTTAACACCCCACTTACAGAAATGGATAGATCATCTAGACACACAGTCAATAAAGAAACAAGGGCCCTGAATGATACATTGGATCAGATGGACTTGACAGATATATTTAGAACTCTGCATCCCAAAGCACCAGAATATACTTTCTTCTCGAGTGCACATGGAACATTCTCCAAGATAGATCATATACTGGGTCACAAAACAGCCCTTCATAAGTTTACAAGAATTGAAATTATACCATGCATACTTTCAGACCACAATGCTATGAAGCTTGAAATTAACCACAGGAAAAAGTCTGGAAAACCTCCAAAAGCATGGAGGTTAAAGAACACCCTACTAACGAATGAGTGGGTCAACCAGGCAATTAGAGAAGAAATTAAAAAATATATGGAAACAAACGAAAATGAAAATACAACAATCCAAACGCTTTGGGATGCAGCGAAGGCAGTCCTGAGAGGAAAATACATTGCAATCCAGGCCTATCTCAAGAAACAAGAAAAATCCCAAATACAAAATCTAACAGCACACCTAAAGGAAATAGAAGCAGAACAGCAAAGGCAGCCTAAACCCAGCAGAAGAAGAGAAATCATAAAGATCAGAGCAGAAATAAACAATATAGAATCTAAAAAAACTGTAGAGCAGATCAACGAAACCAAGAGTTGGTTTTTTGAAAAAATAAACAAAATTGACAAACCTCTAGCCGGGCTTCTCAAAAAGAAAAGGGAGATGACCCAAATAGGTAAAATCATGCATGAAAATGGGATTATTACAACCAATCCCTCAGAGATACAAACAATTATCAGGGAATACTATGAAAAATTATATGCCAACAAATTGGACAACCTGGAAGAAATGGACAAATTCCTAAACACCCACACTCTTCCAAAACTCAATCAGGAGGAAATAGAAAGCTTGAACAGACCCATAACCAGCGAAGAAATTGAATCGGTTATCAAAAATCTCCCAACAAATAAGAGTCCAGGACCAGATGGCTTCCCAGGGGAGTTCTACCAGACGTTTAAAGCAGAGATAATACCTATCCTTCTCAAGCTATTCCAAGAAATAGAAAGGGAAGGAAAACTTCCAGACTCATTCTATGAAGCCAGTATTACTTTGATTCCTAAACCAGACAGAGACCCAGTAAAAAAAGAGAACTACAGGCCAATATCTCTGATGAATATGGATGCAAAAATTCTCAATAAGATACTAGCAAATAGAATTCAACAGCATATAAAAAGAATTATTCACCATGATCAAGTGGGATTCATTCCTGGAATGCAGGGCTGGTTCAACATTCGCAAATCGATCAACGTGATACATCACATTAACAAAAAAAAAAGAGAAGAACCATATGATCCTGTCAATCGATGCAGAAAAGGCCTTTGACAAAATCCAGCACCCTTTCTTAATAAAAACCCTTGAGAAAGTCGGGATAGAAGGAACATACTTAAAGATCATAAAAGCCATTTATGAAAAGCCCACAGCTAACATCATCCTCAACGGGGAAAAACTGAGAGCTTTTTCCCTGAGATCAGGAACACGACAGGGATGCCCACTGTCACCGCTGTTATTTAACATAGTGCTGGAAGTTCTAGCATCAGCAATCAGACAACAAAAGGAAATCAAAGGCATCCAAATTGGCAAAGATGAAGTCAAGCTTTCGCTTTTTGCAGATGACATGATATTATACATGAAAAATCCGATAGACTCCACCAAAAGTCTGCTAGAACTGATACATGAATTCAGCAAAGTTGCAGGATACAAAATCAATGTACAGAAATCAGTTGCATTCTTATACACTAACAATGAAGCAACAGAAAGACAAATAAAGAAACTGATCCCATTCACAATTGCACCAAGAAGCATAAAATACCTAGGAATAAATCCAACCAAAGATGTAAAAGATCTGTATGCTGAAAACTATAGAAAGCTTATGCAGGTAATTGAAGAAGATATAAAGAAATGGAAAGGCATTCCCTGCTCATGGATTGGAAGAATAAATATTGTCAAAATGTCAATACTACCCAAAGCTATCTACACATTCAATGCAATCCCAATCAAAATTGCACCAGCATTCTTCTCGAAACTAGAACAAGCAATCCTAAAATTCATATGGAACCACAAAAGGCCCCGAATAGCCAAAGTAATTTTGAAGAAGAAGACCAAAGCAGGAGGCATCACAATCCCAGATTTTAGCCTCTACTACAAAGCTGTCATCATCAAGACAGCATGGTATTGGCATAAAAACAGACACATAGACCAATGGAATAGAATAGAAACCCCAGAACTAGACCCACAAACGTATGGCCAACTCATCTTTGACAAAGCAGGAAAGAACATCCAATGGAAAAAAGACAGTCTCTTTAACAAATGGTGCTGGGAGAACTGGACAGCAACATGCAGAAGGTTGAAACTAGACCACTTTCTCACACCATTCACAAAAATAAACTCAAAATGGATAAAGGACCTGAATGTGAGACAGGAAACCATCAAAACCTTAGAGGAGAAAGCAGGAAAAGACCTCTCTGACCTCAGCCGTAGCAATCTCTTACTCAGCACATCCCCAAAGGCAAGGGAATTAAAAGCAAAAGTGAATTACTGGGACCTTATGAAGATAAAAAGCTTCTGCACAGCAAAGGAAACAACCAACAAAACTAAAAGGCAACCAACGGAATGGGAAAAGATATTTGCAAATGACATATCGGACAAAGGGCTAGTATCCAAAATCTATAAAGAGCTCGTCAAACTCCACACCCGAAAAACAAATAACCCAGTGAAGAAATGGGCAGAAAACATGAATAGACACTTCTCTAAAGAAGACATCCGGATGGCCAACAGGCACATGAAAAGATGTTCAACGTCGCTCCTTATCAGGGAAATACAAATCAAAACCACACTCGGATATCACCTCACGCCAGTCAGAGTGGCCAAAATGAACAAATCAGGAGACTATAGATGCTGGAGAGGATGTGGAGAAACAGGAACCCTCTTGCACTGTTGGTGGGAATGCAAATTGGTGCAGCCACTCTGGAAAGCAGTGTGGAGGTTCCTCAGAAAATTAAAAATAGACCTACCCTATGACCCAGCAATAGCACTGCTAGGAATTTATCCAAGGGATACAGGAGTACTGATGCATAGGGGCACTTGTACCCCAATGTTTATAGCAGTACTCTCAACAATAGCCAAATTATGGAAAGAGCCTAAATGTCCATCAACTGATGAATGAAGAAACTGTGGTTTATATACACAATGGAATACTACGTGGCAATGAGAAAAAATGAAATATGGCCTTTTGTAGCAACGTGGATGGAACTGGAGAGTGTGATGCTAAGTGAAATAAGCCATACAGAGAAAGACAGATACCATATGGTTTCACTCTTATGTGGATCCTGAGAAACGTAACAGAAACCCATGGGGGAGGGGAAGGGAAAAAAAAAAAAAAAGAGGTTAGAGTGGGAGAGAGCCAAAGCATAAGAGACTCTTAAAAACTGAGAACAAACTGAGGGTTGATGGGGGGTGGGAGGGAGGGCAGGGTGGGTGATGGGTATTGAGGAGGGCACCTTTTGGGATGAGCACTGGGTGTTGTATGGAAACCAATTTGACAGTAAATTTCATATATTAAAAAATTAAAAATTAAAAAAAAAAGATTGATAAAATTCTTAGTTGCAAAAATAAAATCTCTGAAAATGTCAAAAAAAAAAAAAAATACCAGCAATGATTTTTGATAGAACTGGAACAAAAAATTCCAAAATTTACCTGGAACCACAGAAGACCTCAAATAGCCAAAAGAATTTTTAAAAAGAAAAACAAAGCTGGAGGTACCACAATTCCAGATTTCAAGTTATACACTACATGTAATCAAAACAGAGGGATACTGGCATGAAAATAGGCACATAGATCAATGGAATAGAATAAAAAGCAAAAAAACCCCACAGTTATATAGTCAATTAATCTTGGACAAAGGAGGAAAGAACATGCAATAGGGGAAAAGCCTCTTCAACAAATGGTGTTGAGAAAACTCATGTTAGATGGCAACATGCAAAAGAATGAAACTGGACCACTGGCTTACACAATACACAAAGATAAATTCAAAATGGATTAAGGACATAAATGTAAGACCTGAAACTATAAAAATCCTAGAAGATAGCACAGGCAGTAATTCAACAAAACTAGAAGGCAGCCTACAGAATGGGAGAAAGTATTTACAAATGACATCCAATAACGAGTTGGTATCCAAAATACATAAAGATCTTATACAACACCCAAAACCCAAATAATCCAATTTACAAATGGGCAGGGGCACCTGGGTTGCTCAGTCAGTTGAGGGACCGACTTCAACTCAGGTCATGATCTCACGGTCTGTGAGTTTAAGCCCCACGTCAGGCTCTGTGCTGACAGCTCAGAGCCTGGAGCCTGCTTCCGATTCTGTGTCTCCCTTTTTCTCTGCCCCCTGCCCAGTTCACACTTTGTCTCTGTCTCTCAAAAAGTGAATAAACATTAAAAAAAAAATGGGCAGAACACACGAAAAGACATTTCTCCAAAGAAGACATACAGATAACCAACAGACACAAGAAAAGATGCTTAATATTACTCATTATCAGGGAAATACATATCAAAACTACAATGAGATATCACCTTACACCTGTCAGAATGACTGGAATAAAAAACACAAGAAAAAACAAGTATTGGAGAAGATGTGGAGAAAAAGGAACCTTTGTGCACTGCTGGTGGGAGTGCAAACTGGTGCAGTCACTGTGGATAATGGTATGGAGGTTCTTCACAAAGTCAAAAATGGAACTACCCTGTGATCCAGTAATCACATTACTGGGTATTTGCTCAAAAAATGCAAAAACATTAATTCAAAGGGACAGATGCAACCCTATGTTTATTGCAGCAATAACAATATTGTGGAAATAGCCCCAAGTGTCCATCAACAGATGAATGGATAAATAAGATATAGTGTACACACACACACACACGACTATTATTCAGCCATAAAACATGAAATCTTGCCATTTGCAATAATTTAAGAAAATTTAAGAATTTAAGAAAAAATGAGCAAAGAAAAAAGAGAGACAAACCAAGAAACAGACTGTTAACTCTAGAAAGCAAACTGGTGGTTATCAAAGGGAAGATGGGTGGGGGGATGGGTGAAATAGGTGATAAGGATTAAAGAGTATATTTATCATGAGGAGCACGGGGTAATGTAGAAAATAGTTGAGTCACTATATTGTGCAATGGAAACTAATATAACACTCTATGTTAACGATACTGGAATTAAAATTAAAATTTTTTTATTTGGGGCGCCTGAGTGGCTCAGTTGTTGAATATCTGACTTCAGCTCTGGTCATGGTCTTGTGGCTTGTGAGTTTCCAACCTCACACTGGGCTTGCTGCTGTCAACACAGAGCCCACTTTGTATCCTCTGTCCTCTCTCTTTCTGTCCCTCCCCCACTCATGCTCTCTCTCAAAAATAAATTAAAAATTTTTAATTAAAAAAAGTTTTAAAATAAAAAAAATTAAAATTTTTTTAAAAAAGAGTGACCTAGTCAAGTCCAAATCAATTCAAGGATTTGTTCAAGCCCCACTTCCTCTATGAAGCCTTTTCTAACTACTTCATTCTTCACTGACCTTTTCTTTTCCTTCATCTGTATAGCACCTGGTTTACACCACACCATTTTGCACTTGATTATATAATTGTACACGTTTTTTCTTTTAATTTCTTGTTGTCTTCAATTGTTTCTCTCATACCAAGAATCCAAATACCTACTAAATTTGAACACAGTACTAAACATGCCATGATAATCTTCATTCTCATCTTACTAGCCAAGATATTTTAAATTGTTTCATAAGTGTTTTATGCTCCCCACATTGTATCAATACATGTAAGCTATAACTTAATTATCCAGAAGATTAAAATTCAGGCTTTGAACATATGATTTCCAATCATATTTCCAAGCACTTAAAACCATGTTGCTGCTATAAAACTGTAGTAATTAAGACAGAGTGGTATTGGAACAAGGAGAGACTAACCAATGAATAGAGAAAGTCTAAGAAATAGACCTGTAAAAAAGTAGTCACTCGATTTATGACCAACAGGATACTGCCGTGCAGCTGGATCAGTTGGATATTTATATAGGAAACAAATATATTTTTGTTTTTACCTTCTACCATACTCAATCATTTCCAAATGCATTGTAAATCTAAATCATAGGGAATATAGTCAATGATATTGTAATTGCATTGCATGGGGATATGTGGTAGCTATATTTGCAGTGAACATCACATAACAGACTTGTTGAATCTCTATGTTGTATATCTGAAACTAATAAAAGATCATGTGTCAACTATACTCAAAAAATAAAAATTAAAAATAAAATATACAGAAACTGAATAAATACATGGGAAAAATTAAAGCTTTTAGAAGGGGGGAAAAAAGAGTCTTTGTGACCTTGCAGTAGGAAAGGATTTTGTTTTTTTTTTAAACAGGATACAAGCCATACAGGATGGAAATTGATTGTGTCATATTAAAATTAAGAACTTTTAATTCATCAAAAGACATCATGAAGGAGAAGGCAATTAACAGAGTTGAAGACATGCATATACAACAGTCCAGCCATACACACACACACACACACACACACACACACACACATTTCCAACAAAGGACTTATATCCAAAATATATAAGAACTTCTAAAGTCAGTGAAAAAAGAAAAACAAAAGTAAAAGACTTAAACATTTACAAAGAAAGATAGCCAAATGGCCAGTAAGCATGAAAGGGTGCTCTACTTTATTAATTATCAGAAATGCAAAATAAACCTCCAATAACCACACCACCACATGTCCCAAGAATGGCTAAAATGAAAAAGTTTTGACAGATGTATAGCAACTACAGAGTTGTTGGAAAATGATAAAAACACTTCAGAAAAGAGTTTGGGAATTCTAAAGCTTAACATACCCTAAGACCTAGCAATTCCACTCTGAGATCTAAACCAACAGAAATGCACACATCTGTTCAAAGAAAGACAAATACTCCTATAAAAGACTATACCACCACAATATATGATAACCACAAGAAAGATATTGCTTAAATGCCCATCAATACCAGAATGGATATATCAGCTGGGGAATAGCTACATAATAGGATATTATATAATAATTAATTAAAATGAATGCTTTATCACTATGTGCAACAAAATGATGACACTAATAAACAATGCTGTGTAAAAGAAGCCAGATGCAAAAGAGCACATACTATATAATTACATGAATATGAACTACAGAAATAGAACTGCTACTAGAAGTCAGGGTGATGCTTACCCTTGGGAGGGGAAGGGGAATAACTGGAAAGAAGGACAGGGCTTCTAGGGTGTTGGTAATGTTCTCTGTTCTGAATTTGAGTATTGACTGCATAGGTAATTTAGCTGTGAAAACTGGAGTGGCACATTTATATGCATTTTTTGCATGCATATCATTTCAATATAAAATTTTAAAAAATACAACAAATCCACTCTTAAGATAGTGGGAGAACCTATCCAAAGATAACCTGTACATAAAAAGACCCTTAAACTATATTTGTTAAAAAGGAATTAAAATTTATAGTTAACTCTGAAAAAATTATGAAACAAAATTATGTTTTTTCTTTTTAAATAGGTATAAGTTCAACTATCCATTAATTGTTCAACAAAGCAATAAGCTTGCAAACCAATTCATTTTTCTTAAATATTATTTTAGACATATTTTACACTTTTTATAATCATGATCAATTTTGCTAAGAGCTTAAAAAGTTTTCCAAGAACCTCTTAATCCTTGGATACTTAAATCATTCTCTTATACAGTGTCTAACCTTAAGTCATCCTAGTAGATTTTCTCTCTTTAATTATTAGTTGACCTAACAGTTGTTTCATCATATTAAATTATTTCATAAAATGTTTCATTTCTGTTACACTTGCAATTTTATTTCAGTGTACTTACATGTAATGCTATGGTTATGAAATTTGCTTCCTTAAAAGGAAACAGGCAAAACAGACAAGGTTGCAATGCTATAATCTGCTTTGATCTTATAATACAATAAAAAAAGAGGCTCTAAGTGCTTTAATTTTGTATTGTGTAATATTATATTTAAATTAAAACTTCCGACATATTCTAGTATAAAGAGCAATATTCCTGTATTAAAAATGAGTGGCAATTTAATGACACAAAAAATAGGCATTAAACTTTTTCAACATTGGTTTGTACTCCTAGCTTAGGCTGTTTTCCTAGAAGTTGAATTTTTAGTAGCTTTGAAGATTAAAAGCCATCCTTGTCACAAACTCCACAAACAAGTGCCTGCCAAAGGTCCAGTTCTGTTGCCGGAAGAATGCTTCAGCACAGTGCCTGTCACATAGATATGCACTAACAGATGTTGTAAAATTGATGCTGACTAATTTAATGGTGGTTCAGAAAAGTACCCCAGCTTTGATGGGGTCAAACCGAAACTTTGTCCTAGGGTCCCATTTTAATCCAAAAATCTCGTGTAGAAAGATCCCCAATTAGTTTCAGATCAGTTCAACATGTTTTAGGATTGCAACACAGTTGGAACAGTTAATGAAATACACTGCCTAATCTCCCAAATATTGCATGGTACATACTCACACTTAAAAAAAAAAGTCACTTTTTATCTAAATTCAAATTTATCTGAGTGTACTCTATTTTTGTTTGCAAAATCTGATGATCCTAAGTGACAACATTGCTATCAAACAGCAGTGATTTTTTTTTTCTTTTCTCCAGTTTTATTAAAACATCGACATAAAACATCATGTAACTCTAAGGTATATGCCATAATTCTTTAATATATTAATATATTGCAAAATGATTGTCATAATAACTTTGGCTAACATCTATCACCTCTAATAATTACTTTTTTTTCTAGCAACAAGAACTTTTAAGGTCTACTCTGAGAAACTTTCAAATATGCAATACAGTATTGTTAGCTATAGTCACCATACTGTATAATACATCCTCATAACTTATAACTGGAAGTTCATACATTTTCACCACCTTCACCCATTTTTCTCACCCCATCCATCAATCCTGGCAACTATCAGTCTGTTCCCTGTTTCTATAAAATCAGTATTCCTGATTCTGCATATTAGTGAGATCGTGCAGAAATTGTCTTTCCCTGTCTGACATTTCACTTAACATCACACCCTCAAGATTCATTCATGTTGTCACAAATGGTAAGATTTCCTTCTTTTCTGGCTGAATAATATTCCATATATACACCCTGCATTTTCTTTATCCATACATCTGCCAGCGAACATTTAAGTTTTCATGTCTTGGCTATTGTATGCTGTATGAAGTGTTGAATCATTATATTGTACACCTGAAACTAATATCGCATGGTATGTTAACTAGAATTTAAATAAAAACTTCTCTTAAGGTGACAAAAAGAAAAAAATCAACGGAGTAAAAAAGGCAACCTATGGAATGGGAGAAAATACTTGCAAACCACATATCTGATAAGGAGTTAATATCCAAAATACACAAGAAATTCATGCAACTAAATAGCCAAAAAAAAAAAATCCTGAAATTCTCAGATAATCTAATTTAGAAATAAGGCATAGTGCCTGAATAATCATTTTTCCAAATAAGGTATTCAAATGGCCATCAGGCATGAAAAGCTGCTCAATATCACTAATCAGGAAAATGCAAATCAAAACCACGATGAGATATCACCTCACACCTGTTAGAATAGCTATTATCCAAAAGAAAAAAATAAACACTAGCAAGTATCTAAAGAAAAGGGAACCCTTGAAAACTGTTACTGGGAATGTAAATTTGTGCAGCCACTATGGAAGGGTTTTGAAAAATTAAAAATCAACCTATCATATGATCCAGCAATTCTACTTTTGGGTGTATATCTAAAGGAAATTAAATCACTATCTCAAAGAGATATCTGCATCTTCATTCTCACTGCAGCATTATTTACAATAGCCAAATAATAGTGACTTCTGATGGTGTGATTATAGAGGGACTTTAATAGAATAGCAAACTGAAGGTTTTTTAATGTTCAAATACCTACTAACATTGAAAAGGGTACAAGATTTAATGACCCTGAATAATTAGCACTTTTAGAATTGACTAAGGCTTCCATGACTCGACATTTTTTTATTTCAGGTTTTTGCCTTGAAAGATCATGGTCACTATAGTTCACTGATTGCTGTTTTTTTCTTTCTCCTATTTTTCTTTAAAAACTCTAAGTTATGTCTTTACTATTGGAATCAATAATATTTTGATATAAATTTTATTCCTCAGATTTCAATTTGATTACAGGGGGACATGAAATCCATTTGTCATTTGCTTACACAGCATGTGACTTCATTTGCCATTATTTAAAGTTACTTTAGCACTTCTGGGAAGATGGTGAGTAGGAGGATCCTGAGCCCACCTCATCCCATGGACACACCTAGATAATAGCCATATTAGCACAACTTACCCCAAAATGACCCTAACCCTGGCAGAACAGGCTATCCACAATTAATCTTAGGAGGCCATATCAAAAACGGTAGGAGGGGCAGCGGTCAAGTCAAGAACTAAAGCTCTAGGTGAGACTAACCAAAACAGGAGGGGCACCGCAAGTATGGAAAAGGGAGAAGAGCCGACCCCACACCAGCAGGACCCGCATCAGGAAGAGGAGTCCTTATACCATTTGGCTTTGAAAACTAGTGGGGTTTAACTTCATGAGTTTTTACAATCAGTGAGGCCTAACACTAGGTTCTTTAAAAATCAGCAGGCTCCCCTCTGGGAAAGCCTAAGGACAATAGAAATCTGAGTCCCTGCCATTAAAGAGACAGCATAACAAACAACACCTCAGAGATACATCATAGAGGTAACAGTTTGAAAAGCATATGAGGTATATATGAAGGAGATTTATTTACTAATCTCAGAATGTGTACTAGAGGGACAAGAATCATCAAGAGACTTCTCTAAGAACAGAAGAGCTGGCAGGTATCATTTCTCTCCTCGTCGCCCACTTCCCACACTAGGTAGCCCAACGCTTGCAGGAACCAGTGGAACACTTTCTACTTGGCACTTCTAACACCTCAGGCCCCACCCCCACATTATCCTGAGGCTCCTCCCACTTCCACCACCCGATTCAGCAGGAGTTACTCCAAAGAAGCTCCTGTCATTTCGCATCCTGCAAGTAGCCCCTTCAGGGACTGGTGTCATACCAGTGACTCTTTCCCTGGGGAGAGGAGAGGATAACCATATACACAAGTTTGACTACAGCCACAATATACATCTGATCTGACTACCCATCCCAACACCAAAAAACCTCTCAGAGGGCAACACAGGGAGAGGGGCCCACAAGAAAGATTAACGGGAATTCTTTGAGTGGAAAGAAAAGGCCATAATCCAGAATAAAGAAATTATGAAAGGAAAAAAATCTCACAGATAAACAAAAACATAATAAAAGTAGATTAATCACTTATAAAACCAGTATGGAGATTAAAACACAAAAGCAGTAAAAATCAATTATATCTACAGAAGCTAGTCAAGGAAATTACAAAATATGTCCAATATGACATCATATACATAAAATGTGGGGGCAGGCAAAAATTTAATGCTTTTAGATTGGGTTCAAACTTAAGTGACCATTGGGGCGCCTGGGTGGTTCAGTCGGTTAAGCGTCCAACTTTGGCTCAAGTCACGATCTCACAGTTCATGAGTTCAAGCCCTGCATTGGGCTCTGTGCTGACAGCTCAGAGCCTGGAGCTTGCTTCGGATTCTGTGTCTCCCTCTGTCTCTGCCCCTCCCCTACTTATGCTCGCTCTCTTCCTCTTTCTCAAAAATAAACATAAAAAAAAAACAACCTGTGACCATCAACTTGGTATATAGATTGCTATACGCATAAGGTGTTAATGCTATATGCATAAGATGCTAATGGTAACCACAAATCAAAAACCTGTTCTAAATATCCAAAAATGAAGAGAAAGGAATCCAAGCAAATCACTAAAGACAGCATTCAAACAGTGAGAGAAGAGCATGAGAAGAAAGGAAAAGAGAAGTACAAGAACCACTATAAAACAAATAACAAAATGGCAATCAGTAAATACCTCTCAGTAATTACTTTGAATGTAAATGGACTAAATATTTTAATCAGAAGACATAGGGTGACTGAATGGATTAAAAAAAAAAAAAAAAAACAAGACATATGCTACCAACAAGAGACTGATTTCAGACCTAAAGACACATGTAGATTGAAAGTGAGGGGTTGGAAAAGCATTTACCATTCTTATGGGAGTAAAAAGAAAGCTGGGGTAGCAATACGTACCTCAAACAAAATAGACTTTGAAACAAAGTATGTAATAAGGCCAAGAAGGACACTACATCAAGGGAGTATCCAAAAAAAAAGGATAGAACAATTGTAAATATGCAGCCAACACGAGAGCATCTAAATACATAAAGCAACTAACTATTAAGAGACATAAAGAAATTAACAGTAGTCCAATGATAGTAGAGGGCTTTAACACCCCATTTACATCAGTGGATAGACCATCCAAACAGAAAATGAACACGAACACACTGGACCAGATGGACCTAACAGATATATTCAGAACATTCCAGCAGAAGGGGTGCCTGGGTGGCTCAGTCAAGGTAAGCACCCGATTTCAGCTCAGGTCATGATCTCACAGCTCTTGGGTTCGAGTCCCGCATCAGGCTCTGTGCTGACCTCTCCAAGTCTGGATCCTGCTTCAGATTCTGTGACTCCTTCTATCTCTGCCCTTCCCCTGCTCACTCTCTGTCTCTCTTTGTCAAAAATAAACGTTAAGAAAACAGAATATGCATTCTTATCCAATACATATGAAACATTCTTCAGAAAAGATCATATTAGTCCACAAAACAAATCTCAACAAATTCAAAAAGATTAAAAACAGCATGCATCTTTTCTACCACAATGGTATGAAATTAGAAATCAGTCACAAGAGAAAATCTGGGAAGAGCTTCATAGAAGCTAAAAAACATGCTATTAAACAATGAATGTATCAACCAGTACATCAAAGAGAAAACCAAAGAATACTTGGAGACAAAAGAAAATGAAAACAATAGTCCGAAATTTTGGGGATGCCGCAAAAGCTGTTACGGGGGTGGGGGAAGATTATAATACAATCCTACCATAAGAAGCAAGAAACATCTCAAATAACCTAAGCTTACACCTATGGGAATTAGAGAAAGAACGAAGAAAGCTCAAACTGGTAGAAGAAATGATAAAGATTAGAAGAGAAATAAATGAAATAGAGACTAAGGAAAACGAGAGAATAGATCAATGAAAACAGGAGCAGTTTCTTTGAAAAGATAAAAAAAAAATTAATAAACATCTACCCAGAATCATGGGAGAAAATAAGGACTCAAGTAAAATCAGAAAAGAAGTAGGAGAAATAACAACTGACATAACAGAAATACAAAGGATTATGAGAGAATAATATGAAAAATTATATGCCAACAAATTGGACAACCTAGTAGAAATGGATAAATTCCTATAAACATATAACCTTTCAAGACTGAATCATGAAAAAAAATAGAAAATTTGAACAAATTATTAGCAATCACATTGACTCAGAAATCAAAAAAAAATTCCCAATAAATAAAAGTTCAGGTGAATTCACAGGTGAATTCTACCAAACAGTTAAAGAGCTAATACCTATTCTTCTATGAGGCCTAACCTAACATCAACCAAAGACATTACAAAAAACAAAACAAAAGAAAAAACAAACAACTAGAGGCCAATATCTTCGATGAACATAGATGCAAAAATCCTCAACAAAATATTAGCAAACTGAATCCAGAAATGCATTAAAAAAATTGTTCATGATGACCAAGAGGGATTTATTCCAGGAATGTGAGGGTGGTTCACTATTTGCAAATCAATCAAAGTGATATATCACATTAACAGAAAAAAGGGAAAAAAATCATATGATCACTTCAACATATGCAAGGAAAACCTATGCAAAGGACAACAGCTATTTATGATAAAAAAACACTCAATAAAGTAGGATTAATAAATAATCCTCAACATAATAAAGTCCATACATGAAGAATATACGGCTAACTTCATACTCAATGATGAAAAACAGAGCTTTCCCCATAAGATCAGAATAACATGTAGACATCCCTCAAAAAAGAAAAATAGAATTATAATATGATCCAGTAATACTTCTGGGTATTCACCAACAGCCCCCCCGGACAAAAAACACTAATTTGAAAAGATATATGCAGCCTTATGTTTATTGAAACATTATTTATAATAGCCAAGATATGGAAGCAGCCCAAGTGTCCACTCATAGATGAATGGATAAAAGAAGGCGTGTTATATGGAATATTACTCAGCCCGAAAAAAGAACAAGATTTTAACATTTGTAACAAATTGGATTGACCTGGAGGGTATAATCCTAAATGAAACAAGCCGGAGAAAGATAAATACCATATGGTTTCACTCAGGTGTGGAATTTAAGAAACAACAAAAATGACCAAAAAACTCAGACTGTTAAGTACAGAGAACAAACAGGTGGTTGCCAGAAGGGAGGCTGGTGGGCGATTGGGTGAAAAAGATAAAAGATTTTAGGGAACACTTACCTTGAGGAGCACTGAGAAATATAGAAAATTGTTGAATCATTATAGTGTACATTTGAAATAGAACACTGTATGTTAATTATACTTGAGTAAAAATAAATAACAAAGTAACTTTAAATTTTTTTTAATGTTCATTATTTTTGAGAGAGAGACAGAGACAGAGACAGAGGAAGACACAGAATCCGAAGCCAGTCTCCAAGCTGTCAGCACAGAGCCGAACATGGGGCTCAAACTCACAAACTGCAAGATCATGACCTGAGCCGAAGTTGGAGGCTTAACCGACTGAGCCATCCAGACACCCCAACAACTTTAAAGTGTAAAAATTCCATGTCCAATGTCAGACAATCTTAACTGTAAAAGACGAGACTGAAGCTTATTCAAATGGAGTTAAATAACTGGTACAATCAAAAGGAACACTCTGTTTTGTCACTGAGTAAATAAGCTGGGAAAGTACAGGGAAACCATGGCGGGTTTTTTTGTTTGTTTGGTTCGTTTTCCTGTTTTTGCAGTAACTAACTTATAGTAATAAGATTTGTCCTATATTAAGCCCGGTGAGTTAAAGAACCTTAGCAGAGTCAAGTGGTCACTCATGGGAAATAAATTAACTCTCCTGGGACACTGGGGTATGAATCAGTGACCTGGAAGAGGCAATTAATCTCAAATGGATGAGCACTTGGCTTTTAGATTGCTCCCTCTTCATAATTCCCTTACAGTCAAACATAGGTCAACATGTAGTACAATTTTATACAGATAAGCTCTACACTGATTCAAGACAATAACGTCTCCAGGTGGTAAAAATTGTTCTAGCATATTGGAAAAAACCTTAAGACTGGTCAAGGAATCTATAATGGAGATAAACAATGTTAAAATTGAGACTATCAAAATCTTTACGGATTTTGTTATAGAAGTTTTATTTACAACCGTCAACAAAAATTCCTCCAAGCAAATTAGAGGTATGGCAACAAAGTGAAAAAGATGTGATATACTATATGGGCTATTAGAACTCTTGGCCTGCCTCTCAAATTAATCCTGTTTTCCATGTTTAAATTAAGTTTCTTTTCACTGGTAAGTTAAAGATTGGAAGTCAAGGATTGCCTTTAGCTGCTGGCCTTTCCACTATGCCTCTCCATTTCATGGTGTAGAAGAACCTAATGCTAATAATGACTGTCTTTCACATATATGCACAAACAAATACGCACAAATATACAGTGTGTGTGTGTGTGTGTGTGTGTGTGTGTGTGTGTGTGTGAGAGAGAGAGAGAGAGAGAGAGAGAGAGGCAGAGGAGAGGCAGAGAAAAGCAGGGAGAAGCAGGGAGAGGGAGGGAGAGGCAAGAGAGAAACACACCTTATGAATATCTTGGGAACAAAACAACTTCTAAGAACAAAACAGCTATACATATGAGGTATATTTACCTAAATTTAAAATACTACATTCAAATGTATCCATGTGAACATCTCAAATGGGAAGAACCCTTAATTCTGCACTTGGGATTTTGCCAATTTTACCCAACCCTCTGCTCCTAGATGGTTAAAATGATAGGATGCAGTGATACATTTGGCCAATAGATGTCACAATCTAATTGCCTAGAAATTCCTCAGATTTGGGACTTCCAGTTTTGCAAAGAATTTGGAGCTTCTGATTTTGTAAAGAATATGCCACCTTATCAATCCTGCCAGTTTCAAATTTAAACCATTCTGCTCAGAAAAAGGGTTTTGTACATTGATAATGACTTTGTTTTTTTGTTTCCTACTGCTATTTACCCAGGTGCCATTATTTGGTCTATGAAACTAATTATAATAGGAAATGAATCTCCAGTGAAGGAAGTCAAATGGTTCAATAGTTATAATTTAAAAAATGGAAAAAAAAGATATGTATAAGTTTCTGTGCAAGTATCAGTCTAATGGCTTGAATTATGATAGGGAGAAGGACTCGTAGCTATCATACTTAAAGAAAAGGGCAGCAATTAGCCCTGGTGTAAGTGGTCAAATTCATCCTCACCAATAAACAACCAAAGAATTCTGGAGTTGTCAGGGAATGCTGGGTTTAGGCAAAATATCTGATATATGTATGGTCCCAGGTTTCAAATTAATTCCCAGTTGTTAAACACTCACTTGCTGCCTCAGGTCCCCATTAAAAGAAACCATGTTTCTGAAATACTACGAAAGCCAAAAAGCTATTAAGAGTAACTATTCGGTTTTGGAACTGTAGTAATGGACTATGGTTTTAAGGTCATTAAAAATATACAATACTGTGTGCAATGTAGAAAATGTGTATTAAAAAATGAAGTGATTGGATTTTTTATATTACACTAAGTATTTGGAACAGGCCATTAAAAAATCTCAAACCGCCTGAGTGGCTCAGTCGGTTGAGCATGAGACTTCAGCTCAGGTCATGATCTCACAGTTCCTGAGTTTGAGCCGCAGAAGGGCTCACTGCTGTCAGCCTGTCAGCGCACCCCATTTGAGAACCTCTCTCTGCCCCTCCCCCACTTGCATTCTCCTCAAAATATTTGAAAAAAAAATCCAAAGTGTCTATGAATCATAAAAGAAAATTGAAAATTTGTAATTATTTTAACATTAAGAATGTATACTCTAATCCTTTGAAAAGTAAAGTATGTGGGAATAGACACATTCAATGAGGTTTACAGTCATGGTAAGTAACAGAACCTGACACAAATAATTTATAGCCTTACAGGTAAGAAAAAAAAGGCATAGAAATATTGATGTGCCTTGGGCCTTTGAAATCATCTAGTCCTACCTTTACTTTTTAGATGAGAAAACTCAAGTGTTCAGAGTCTTAAGTGATTTGTCCAAGGTCACACTAGAATTCAGATTTGCTGAGTCCTGGTCTGTAGAACTATCTCTCTAATTGGCAATTTCTGGTAACTTAGCCAGGTGGTTCTGAAAGTAACATTTTATTTTCTGTAAAAAGAATTGTCACACTAGGAGCTTTTATAAAATCAATTTTCACTGCATGATCATCTATTTTTGATGCAATCTTAATTCGGAACCCTCCTCCTTCTGAGAGAGGAAACTAAGACACTCCCAGTGCCCCTACTTTATCTGAGCAGCTCTGCTTCATTTATTCTATCAGTGATGATAGAAATGGGAAGAAGTTCTGACTAACAGTGGTGCTAGAAGCAGCAGAGAAAGAAAGGCCAATACGCGGGATGTAACAAAACACTGGATTTACTCAATGATGTTTAGGCTTTATAATTATAGACCTACTACAGTAAGGAAGCCCCTTTATTGCTGACTCCTTACTCAACAATATTGCTATGATCTGACTCCTGGCTTTTCCACTGACGTTTCTTTTTGCACATGCAAGTTTTCTTAGGAATGCAACTATCACATCACACCAAAAGGCACAGCTGAAATCATGAGGGCTATTAATTTGATCTTGTACAGTAATCAAGCATTCTGTTATATACAGTAAGATCTATTTATTAAAATAAGTGACAGCAAGCCCTTTGCTAGTTACAGTTATTGCTTGCTATCACTAAATACAAAAATAATCAGATAGTTTCAAAATTTTGTAATTCAGTGACTATTTCTCAAACCCCACACCTTTCCTTTTAAATAATCACCCCCAATATATGTGTACTCTGACTGAATTAATAAAGTCTGACTTTTTATTCTGATGCCCTTAATGTCTGCTCCAATTCATAGAGCTTACCGCATGTCTAGGCTTTGCAAAAGAGAAATTTTGAGCTGGCCCATGAGGGGAAGGTAGGATTTGAATAGTGAGAGAATATTCCAGACCTAGGAATGTGCTGTGAAGAAGAACATGGCAGTGAGTGGACTGCTTTGCCTAGAACATCCCTGACATGCAAAGGAGGGAGAGGAGGCTAGAAAAATAGTCTGAGCCTGGAAAGACAGATTTTCTCTCCCAGAACAACAAACTTGCACTACATACGATAGCATTAGACATTGAAAGCTGTTGAGTAGGAGAATAATTCCATAAATCTACTTTTGAAAAGACAGACCTGCTGGCACAAGGCATAAACCCTAGGAGAGAAGTACAAGAGAACTCCTACTGTAATGGAGAAGATTAAAGGTAATAGAGACCTCAAGGAGGGTAGTAGCTGTTAAAAATGAGATAAGTGTGCCAAAGGAGAAGTAAAAGACGCTGGAGGCTGACTGCTCCCTTGCTTTGCTCCCACATCCTCCCAACACCTAACAATCCAAACAAAAGACTGTAATTTTCAGCCGGGATGATTGATAATAATAATAATAATAATAATAATAATAATAGCAGCCACATTTCCATGGTGCTTACTATGTGCCCAGCACCTACATGCTTTACGCGTAATAATTCCTTTAGTCGTCGGGATAACCCCATGAATAAGTATTATTGTTTCCATTGCACAAATAGGAAGCCTAAAGCAAAGAGAGGTTACAGGATGTGTTCACGATAATGAGTGACAGTCAGGACTAGAACACCAGCACTCTGGCCCCTGAGTCTACTGCCTCTCCTGATGGTCTCATTAACAAGCACTAATTTGTGGTTTATAGCTGTCTTAACTTTAAATGTGTTGAAGCGGAGGTGGTGGTAAATACCCAAATGGGAATATCTGGATGGGAAGGGAGATGGGAATCTGGAATTCAGGGAATAGCCAGTATTGAGGAGACAGAATTGAATGCTAGGTGTACCTCATTCAAACTAACCTAATTCCTTGAAACTCTCCATTACTGAATTTGAGATTAGAATTTAGCCCACTGATTTTTCATACTTCAGAGGAGGGCTAGTGGTGGGGTTGGTAGTGAGACCATAAAGACTTTCAGCCCCATTGGAAATAATGCCAACTCTTCACCAGAGCTCATAGGAGTAATGTTCTGCTTATTTTTTGTTCTCTCATACTGTAATCCTAATAATCTGCCCTTTGATCAAGTACTATATTCATTTCCATTTGGTTCTAGGAAGTCAGGTGGCTTACCATATTTTCATGATCATTTCAAAAGTTGCAACCTGGTTTAGGCTTTTGAAAACCTCAACATTACATCATGCCATGATACATAGAGTTCAGGCATCTAGACACTCATCAGGAAGTCAAAGAGCTGTGGAGCATTGTGGCTTAAAAAAAAAAGAGTGAGAGCTTTGGAAAACACCTGGGTTTGGATCTTAGTTCTGCCATTCACAAGTTTTTCAACTTGGATACATTACTTTCTGTCTCTGGTAACACTCATCTAATAAAGACTGTAAGGTTTAGGGGAAATGACATATATGAGTCATTTGTTGCCATTTCCTATGGAAAAGGTCAGTAAATTTTAGCTGCTATTATCATCTGATCTGTGAAGATGTATAATTTTGTGGACATATAAACAGTAAAAATTATCCCACAAGTGCATTCCCCTAAAAATATAACACAACCACTTCAGGAGGTGTGTTTGGCAGGACATTTTAGTACTTAATCTAGCCACAACTTTGGAGAAAGAAAAAGAATACCATCACAAACGAATCATAACATCCAAAACAAATAAGCAGACTACTCCCACTAGCTGTTAATACACAGATAGCGCATTAGCTTAGTGAATCGTGGCATTTACTGCTGTAGATTTATTCAGCCACTACACGCCCAGAGACATTTGTCATAAATTGCTTATTGGTGTTTTAAATAGGTTTCCTTTAGTTAAGTGGGCAGTACTTCAAAACCCAACACATGAACACTGGATCCAACAGAACTCCACTTCAAAAATTTAGAAAGATGCATACATATGCTGTAAAAAAAAAATAGTGGTTTGATAAGTATCCATATTTATAAAGACAGATGCTGTGTGTTTGTGTAGCCATGTCTTAAAAAGTCATACCTGATGCAAAATAGTTCCCTTTGTGGAGATTTCGCTAAGTCATTGTAAAGGTCACATTATTTGTTTACAGCTATTGTGATGACTTTATTTTTAAAAGTCAGTAAGGGATAGAATTAACAGTTTGTTGCACAGACATTTTCTGTTCAAATTTATGTAAGTACCTTATTTAATATTCACAAAAACAGTATGGGGTAAGTGATCCTATCTTCAATTCATGATGAGGAAATTAAAACTTCGTGGCATTAAGACCACAAAGTTTTTAAGTAATGGACTAGGAACACCAACCTAGGTTTTTTCATATTAAAGTTCCCATATTTCATACTGCATTACCTTATGAAAATCACTGGTTAAGCTTCTCACTTTGGAATAGCTTTTGTGTATTTTATTGGAAGGAAGGGGTGTTGATTATGGGAAAGTGATTATTTACTACTTTTTAAATGTGTATTTATTTTTGAGAGAAAGAGAATGAATAGGGGAGGTACAGACAGAGAGGGGGACAGAGGATCCGAAGCAGGCTCTGCACAGGTAGTGTGGAGCCCAATGCAGGACTGGAACCCACAAACCGTGAAATCATGGAAACAAAGTCAGAAGCTCAATGGACTGAGCCACCCAGGTGCCCCTGGGGAAGTGTTTAAAGTGATTCGAAAAAATATTATTTTCAGGTATTTTCAGGTCATAAATGGAAAGACATGATGGTACATGATTCTATGACAAGTTATTCAGATTATGTTCTGCTGCCTTTGGAAACTAAGGTTTAAGCCATTGAGCTCTGGTTTTAGAAAAAGAGCACTATTTTCAGAATCATTAATAAAATGTAGATGAAATTAAAGTTCTTGGTATTACAACCCCTAGCATGATTCATAAATAAAGTGAAAAATCTTTATCATATATATTGTCCAACACAGGCAACTACTTAGATGGTTTAGTGAAGGTCAAGAATATTCTAAATACCTTACAAAAATACCAGAATTTTACTATTTATAAATTGATAAGATGAATGAATTAGAGAGAAACATACCGACAGTAGTCTTAATAGTTCTAAAGGTCTATGGTTGCCCTCAAACACAAAAAGATTACTGACATTAGGTGTATGTATCCAAAACACACAATATGAAAAAGTTTGGTGTATTCCTGTATCTTCTATATGTTATTTAATAACATTTGATGGTTATAATTACTATGAGATTTTTTCACTCTGGTATAATTCTGTGTTGATCACATCTTAGCTAGTATTCAAACTAGACATTTAAAGTTTGGAAGCTGTAACCCTATTGTCATAAGTTAGATATTCATTGCTACACTGAGGAAATATATCTCAAGGTGTTTTTTTCTTTTTCATGCATGGCCCTCTTTTCAGAATAATGTTTTTAATCTTTTTAGTATTTATTTATTTTTGAGAGAGAGAGAGAGAGAGAGAGAGAGACAGAAAGAGCAAGTGAGCAAACAGGGCCAGGGGGAGGCAGAGAGAGAGAGAGAATATGAAGCAAGCTCGGCACAGTACAAAGCCCAATAGGGGCTTGAACCAACAAACCATGAGATCATGACCTGAGCCAAATGTGGACGCTCAACTGACAGAACCACCAAGTCACCCCCATAATGTTTTGAAATGCACACAGTACATATATTAAAGAGTTGATTATGTTTAAATATTTATCAAAATACTTTTGAAATTTGTGACAGAATATATGTGTTTTATGAATGCTTAAAGTTACAGGATTTGTAATTCTGATTCAGTGAAACTATACATGGTATTGAGATATCATCAACAACTACACAGACTCTCCTCAGCTCATGATGGCTCCACT
>NW_026057584.1:79912911-79987959 GCF_023721935.1 Panthera uncia
TTGTGTTAAAGTGAGTTTGCCCAATTGTAGGATAATGTAAGTGTTCAGAGCACGTTTATGGTAGGTGAGGCTAAACTATGACATTGGGCAGGTTAGTGTATTAAGTGCATTCTCAATTTATGATATGCTCAATTTACAATGGATTTATCTGGACATAATGCCGCTGTAAGTCAAGGGAGATCTCTAATGTGATAGGAAAAGATCTGTGTTTTCTGTTGGTGACAAGTCACAGGACCTGCTAATCACACAGGATGTGTTGTCTATATTCACAATGAAAAGAAATGCTAAATTTCAGTTGAATGTTAGTGAAAAGAAAAATGTAATGTTTTCCATCCAAATTTATTCTATGCATGGACCCCACGTTCAGAAAGCCTGCGGGTAATGTTTTCCAAAATTTTGTATCAACAGTGATTATTTACTGGTATTGCATGCTTTGGGGCTCCTACTATAGTATCCTTGCAATTTTCAAAGGAGACTGAACATTCTTTACCAAATGAGCTGATCTACATTTTGTTGTCTAACATGATGGAAGGCTTATTTCTGAGTCACGTAACACTAAGGCAGGTGGCTCTCTTCCATAAGGTAATTCAAGGGCCCAGACTTCTTCCATCTGTGTCGGCATTAGCATCTAGGGCCTTGCTGTTATCTAAATTCTGCTGATGGAAGGGGAAGAGGGTGTGAAAGGAGCACTCCAGCTTCTTAGAAAACTTTGGCCCAGAGTTGGCACACAGCAGCACCACCCACACTTCCTTTGGCAAGAATCAGTCACATGGCCCCATCTGGGTATCACTTCCTGGTAATGACTTCACACAATGGAATGGAAAACACGAAATTTGGCTGGACAGTAGCTGCATCGACCACGATCAAGTTTTCTCTTACAACTTTTACACGGTAGAGTTGAGGGATAGTTTTCCTACATATTGTACCATCCCTCACATTCCTGAAATGAACTCTACTTGGGTTTGGCGGATGATGGTTTTTCTAAATTGTTGAGCTGGATGAGAGGAAAGAAAGACAAACAAAACCAACTGGTAGCTCTTGCTCTGTGAATGGAAGCACCTAAGCTACAAACCTAGGAGTCATCTTTGAAGTGTCCTTCTCTTTCCTCCTCAAAGGTACTCTATCAGCTATGGCTTCCTATTTATTTTACCTCCTAAGTACAACTTCAATCCGGACTGCCCCTGCCACATCCTCACTTCAGACCCTCATAAATTCTCTCCTGGATGACTTCTATAATAGCTTTCCGACTAAACATTCGGCCTGCAGCTTTGTCCCTCGACTGAGGCCATTTTCTCTACCAATATTCTCAAATTTTAAAAACTTCACACCTCTGTAAGTGAACAAACTGGGCACACATCTCAACACATGCACTCTGACTTCTTTAGAAGTCATGCATGCTTCCTCTTTCACCATTATGTCAGTCATAAGATGTATGACATGGAGAGATTAAAACATAAATATACATAGGAGTTTTAACGTGATCTTCTCCAACCAGTGGATTACTTCATACACACGTGTATCGGTCTGAGTTCCATCAGGATAAGGGAGGCCACAATATTATGGGACTAAGGGGATAACTCAAGACTTACAGTTTACCTGAAGGAGGGAGAAGCTGGGAAGTGAAGGTCCGTCAGCAGGGGTAGTCAGAGGGTCAGAGAAACAGTGCCTTCCTCAACTTGAAGTGGAAGAATTGGGGTTTATAGGCGTCTGAGAAGGAACAGGTCTGACCACAAGGACCACTGTGAAATGGGAGCTTCTGCAGAGGTCTCCAGCATCAGCTATGTGGGACCACACCTGTGACTCCCACAGCCTTGTGGGTATAGTGGGCTGTGCTTCACCTGTGCCTGCTAAATCTCGGCAAGTTCCTCTCCTCAGATAGCTAATGCATAACTACTGGGAAGGCATTAAAGGGAAATCTACTTCCCAGCCTTAGGACACGTGAGACGCGATGGTGCCAGCTGACAGCAAACATTCCAACACAATGTACTTGGAATGCAGCCACTTCGGGTTGGAGACAAATACTCTAATCTGGACTGAGAGTGATTATTCTAAAACGCACCAGATTTTGTCTTACTCAAAATCCTTCTGTAGTTTCCTTTTGCCTCCAGTAGGAATTTTTTTTTTTTTTTACCTCCAGTAGTTGTTAATGATTTTAGCCTTGCCAACTTTTATTCGCATACTTATGTACAGGCGAAAACAAATCAAATATAGTTCTTATTTTAAGCCTTGGCTGAACAGCGAGAGAGCACTGGAAGCCTCTTCTACACCCTCAGAGCCCTGCAGTTTGTCCAGAATGTCCAGAGCCCCAGAGGACCTCTGTGGACATCACCATCCTAAAGGGTGACATCCAAAGTCACCAGCTTGGTGCATAAGGCCCTCTATCATCTGCCTCGTGCCTACCTCTTCCGTTTAATTTTCTCATAGCCTCAGGCCACCCTGCATGCTAGCATTCCCAATTTAATTATTCATAACCTCAAAGCTCCTCCTTGGCATATGTGCTCCCCTTTCCTTGGAATGCTTCTCCACCTTGTCTGTCAGGTATATTCATATTCACAAATCATCCCTATGTGCAGATCATTTTTCCTCACCCTAACAATCTCCCCGCTGTGAGTACAATGTTCATTACAAAGGAGGACTCCAGAGTGGTGTCATGAGTTGAGGAGGCATGGGTTGAGCTTGCTCAGAAATTTTCCCTGAAGCGTACAGCATCTACTATCTCCATCTTCATTTCTCAATATGAGTATTTTGAAAAATATAAAGATGGTGTAAAACTTCAATTTTGGTGTTGTTTTAATAACATACAGTTTCGTGTGTGTGTGTGTGTGTGTGTGTGTGCGCGTGTACCGGATTTTGTGAAAATCAAGACCCTTTTTGAAATTTCTCATTGTAAGATATTTTGCCTTTGCTGGAGAAAAACTGAAAATCATTACAGAAATGACAAAACAAGCATTCCTTAACTCTGATATTGATACTAGAGCATTCTCACACCAGTCAGAATGGCTAGAATCAAAAAGACAAGAAATAAGTGTTGGCAAGGATCTGAAGAAAAGAGAACCCTTGTGCTCTATTGGTTGTGAATATAAACTGGTTCAGTCACTGTGAAAAACAGTATCTAGGTTCCTCAAAAAATTGTAAATAGAAATACCAGACTATACAGAAATTTCACTGCTGGGTATTTACCCAAAGAAAATGAAAGATGTAATCAAAAAGATATATGCACCCCATGCTTATTGCAATATTATTTCTAATAGTTGAGATATGGAAGCAACCTAAGTGTCTATCTATAGAATAATGAATAAAAAAACATGTGTGTGCATGTATGTATACACATACAATGGAAAATTACTCAGCCATAAAAAAAGAATGAATCTTGCCATTTCTGATAACATAGATGGATCTGGAGGATATTATGCTCAGTGAAATATGTCAGACGGTGAAGAACAAATACCAAATAATTTCACTTATATGTGAGACATAACAAATGAACAAACAAATATACAAGCAAAATGCCAAAACAGATGCATAAATACAGAGAACAAATTGGCAGTTGCCAGTGGGAAGGAGAGTGGAGAGAAGGGCTAAAGAATGAAGTGGTTTAAAAGGTACAAACTTTCAGTTATAAAATAAATAAGCAACAGGGATTAAAATTACAACATGGGGGTGGGTACCCTGGGCGGCTCAGTCAGTTAAGGTCCAACTTTTGCTCAGGTCATGATCTTATGATTTGTGAGTTTGAGCCCCCACTGGGCTCCCTGCTGTCAGCGTAGAGCCTGCCTCCCTCTCTCTGCCCACCCCCTTTCTTTCTCAAACATAAATAAACATTAAAAAAAAAGTACAGCATGGGGGACATAGTCAATAATACTCTAATAAGGTTATATGGTGACAGATGTAACTACATTTATCGTGGTGATCATTATGTAATGTATAGGATTGTTGAATCATTATGTTGTACACCTGAGACTAATAGAACATTGTTTTTCAACTATGTTTCACTAATAAACATTAAAAAAAATAAAAATTGCATTTTCCTAATTTAGAAAAATGACCAACAGGCACATGAAAAAATATTCAACATTACTAACCCTTAGGGAAATGCAAATCAGAACTGCAATGAGAAAATACCTCCCACCTGTTAGAATGGCTATTATCAGGAAGACAAGAGACAACAGCTGCTGGCAAGGATGTGGTGGAAAAGGAACCCTCATACATTGTTTGTGGGAATGTAAAGTGTCCCAACCTCTCTGGCAAACAATATAGAAGTTCCTCAAAAAATTAAAAACAGGTTTACCATTGGGCGCCTGGGTGGCTCAGTGGGCTAAGCGTCCGACTCTTTGTTTTGGCTCAGGTCATGATCTCACAGCTTTGTGCATTCAAACCCCACATCATTAAAAATTGGGATTCTCTCTCTCTCCCTCTCTCTGCCCCTCCCCCACTCACGCTGTCTCTCTCAAAATAAATAAATAAACTTAAAAAATATATTTACCATATTACCCAGCAATTCCACTTCTGGGTATTTACCTGAAGGAAATTACAACGGGATTTTGACAAGATATCTGCACTCCTGTGTTATTTCAACATTATTCATAATCACCAAACTATGGTAATAACCCAAATGCCCATCAATGGATGATAGGAGAAAAAAGATGCAATACATATACACAGTGTAATATTAATCAGCACGAGAAATGAAGATATCCTCCCATTTGGTAGACCTAAGCACATTATGCTAAACAAGATAAGTCAGAGAAAGACAAGTACCATATGATGTCGTTTATATCTAGAATCTAAAAAAGTTAAACGTGTGAAAAACAGAGTACAAGGAATGGGGGTATAGGTGGGGGTGTGTGATAAGATAATGGTGTTCAAGGGTACAAACTTGTGACAAGTAGTATTAAGCCATAGAGATCTAATGAACATTATAATTAATATAGACAATAATGTGATATAATTATGTAATGTGACAAATATCACCACATTGACAATGATATTACAATATACAAATGAATCAAAGTAACACACTGTACACCTTAAATTTACAGTGTTATGCATCATATGTATTCAGCAATTTTTTTTTAGTGATTCCTATTAACCTATCCTGGCTGTAGAAGCAAGTGACTTAGGAACTCTGAAGATAATTAAATTAAGGGGACCATTCACAACCAGTTAGTTTATTACTCCCTTCACTCTAGAAATAAGTGATGGAGTCCCATAGGTAAAGAGATTTATGCCAAATTGCACCATTTTTAGCAGAATGGGAAGTAAAATACAATTCCCACCTGGTCCTGCAGGCCAGTTTCACTGGCAGTTGGTGAGCGAGGGGGAGAATGTAAGGGCTTGAAAACCCCGAGAGGGTGGTGGGGTCCAGCCACCCACAGAAGTTTGTACTTAATCTAAGTGCCATAATAGAAAGCCATACACTGGATGTACTTAACAATTCTTAATTTAACATACATTTAATACTATGAATATGCAAATATAGTCTTACAGAGATACAAGATTTAAGAAAAGAGACCAGTTGAAGGTTGCTGCAGTAGTTAACGGATGGTGGTAGTATGAATGAGAATGGTAGCCAAGGTGAAAAAGAAAAATGGAAGGTGCAGGATCTACTCTGGAAATGTAAACAATAGATCTTGCTGATAGTTTGGGTATGTGGAAAAGGAATCAAAGTTTATTCTCAGAATTTGGGTTGATGGTATCAAATACTGAAATGGGAAAGCTCAAGGTGGAAAATAGCAGGAATTCTACTGTATCCTTTAAAGTGGAACCAATCAGTAAACTATTTCCTGATTCCATCCTTAAGTGTCTACTTATGTATAAAGATTCTTCTGGAAATAATACATATTCCCTTCTCTCATGTAGCTTATAACTGAGGGAAGTGCTAGCTGGGAGGTATTAGATAAGAGGAGGCCAAAGACGTCTGTGAGGGAAGGCAGGATAGGATTTTCCATGACAGAGTTACTAATAAAGTGCTACACAAGTGTTGTGGGATTATTTCTTACTGGACCAAGGAAGAAAAGATATAATGAGGAAGTGTTATTTGACACGGACCTTTTAAGGAGAGAGAGAGATGGCATTTCAGACAGAAGGAAATGTGTTCTCAAAGACAAGGCAGTAGAGAAGTTCAAAGCATGTCCTAAAAGTAGGGAATAGTACAGGCTTTGATTGATTGATTGATCGATTGATTCGTTATTCAACAAGTATTTATTAAAAACTTAGTGTATGCCAACTACTTTTACCAGCTGGGGACTCAAAGATGGCTGAGATACAGCCCTTTCCCTCAGGAGGTTTACTGCCCAATAAGTGGGGTTAAATGAATTCAATGAACACATAGGAAAGAGATGTGATAACAAATACTTTACATTCATACATTTTTCATCCATTCAATATACATTTATCAACCTAGGGCTTGCACATTATATATCCTAGTACAAACACATGCGTTTATGGAAGTTCTAGAAAAGGATTAGTAAAGTTTTAACTTGGGGTGTGGTTAAGATTGTTCAGAAAAGACTTTACAAAAAAGTCAAATTTTACACTGTAGTAGTTGGCATTGAGACCAAAATGTTAGGCAAGGACCATGGTATGGAGGGCCCCTAATGTCCATCCAAGGAGTTTGGCTTAATTCAGTTGGCACTGTGAAGTCATTGAGGGATTTTTGACCACTTGGGTGACAAAAATTAGAGTTTTAATTTGGATTTTTTTAAAAATTTAGTTCTTATTAATTTGATACAGGCAGAGATAGATTTAGGAGAAACAGGGAAAGGGGGAGTTTTAAAAGATTCAGCAATTCCACTCCTAGGAATATACTCAAAAGAATTGAAAAAAAAAATATGTCCATGCAAAAACCTGTACAGGAGTGTTTACAGCAGCATCACTCATAATAGCCCAAAGTGGAAACAATGCAAATATCCATCAGTTGATGAATGGATAAAGATATGTGATATAGGGGCACCTGGGTGGCTCGGTTGTGTCTGACTTTGGCTCAGGTCATGATCTCATAGTCTGTGAATTCGAGCCCTGCATCAAGTTCTGTGCTGATGGCTCAGAGCCTAGAGCCTGCCAGATTCTCTGTCTCCCTCTCTGCCCCTCCCCTGCTCACACTCTGTTTCTCTCTCTCTCTCAAAAATAAACAAACATGTTTTTAAAAATTAAAAATAATAAGAAATGTGGTATATAAATATAATGGAATATTAATCATCTGTAAAACAGAATAAAGTACTAATTCATGCTAAACATGGATGAGCCTTGAAAATATTATGCTAAATGAAAGAAGCCAGACACAAAGGGCTACAAATCATAAGATTATACTTATTTGAGTGTCTAGAATAGGCAAATCCATTAATACAGAAAGTAGACTAATGGTTTTAGGGGCTAGGGTTAAAGCAGGGTGGGAGAGTGACTGTTAATGGGTTTGGGGTTTCTTTTGGGGGCAGTGAAATTGTTCTAAAATTAGATAGAAGTGATGATTGCATAACTCTGTGAATGTACCAAAAACCACTGAATTGCACACTTTACAAGAGTGAATTTTATGGTATGTGAATTATATCTCAATAAAGATGTTATTTTAAAAAGTTAGTGTCTTTAAGACCAATGATATTATAACTGGGGTTTAGAGGACATGAGGAGGAACAGATGTAGGGGGAAGATGAATTTGGGACATTTTGAAGTTAAGACATTTATAAAATATCTAAGTACAAATATCCAATATTATAAATGCCCATTTGCAGTCTTAAAAGACATATATTTGTGTATTGTCTGCACAGAAATGATTACTGGAACCCTTCAGGAATGAATAAATACTAAGTAAGAAAGCGAAAAGAGAAGAGATCAAGTCTAAGACAAAATCTTAAAAAATGTTAAAGGAAGGCAGCAAGGGAGAGAACTGAATTCCAGAAAGAAAAACTGGAAAAAGGCCTGAGGAACGAGTCTGGAACAGGTGAAGAACTGAGGCCAGTGTGGCAGAACTTAGGGGTAAATCCAGGAAAGGATGACACTGGCTGAGTCCTAAGAGGCGAGTTTGAACAAACCTTGTAGGTGCAGTTGGGATGCTTGGTCCTTCACCCAAGAATAATACGAAGCTATGGAACAAGATTTGAATTTCTAAAATATCACTAGCTGTAGTGTGGAAAATGATTTGGAGAGTGTTCAATCAAAATAATCCTAATGGGAGAGAAAAACTTGGACTTAGAATGGTGATAGTGTAGTTGGTGACATTTGAGAGAGATTTTAATGATAAAGTGATAACTGGGTGATGATCAAAACTGAGTGGTGATAGAGAGGCAGGTGTCAAGTGATATGCTTCATTTTCTGGTCACTTTTATTGAATTGTGGCGCCTTTGAATGGGTTAGAAGCAGGGGTGGGGTGGGGGTGGGGGTAATGTTGTTGGCCAAAATCCAACCAGAGCAAGTTGTACAAATATACAAGACTGTATGGCCCACTAAATAGCTCTGAACTGGAGATGATAACTTAGGGGTCATTATCAGTAGACAGTCATTGAAGTCATGCAGTGAACAAGATTGATTAGGGAGAAAGGATAAAGAAGCAAACAGAACCATTTTAGCACTATGAGACTGATGACCTCAGTGAATCTGAAGAACACCAATGTTTAACACTCAAACTGAGGAGAAGGAGCCCCAAAAAGAGAAGGAGGGTGAGAAGTTTGGGCAGAGAAACAAAAGGAACACCAGCATAATCCCATGCCATGGAAACCAGAGAGAGTGTTTCAAGAGAAAGAGGTGATTGGCCGGAATAGATGGTTTGGATGATGCTAAGAGGTCAATGAGGATAAAAACTGAAAACTGTTGGTTGTGAGAATTTAATAGAATTCCATGGTGAAAATATACCATAAATGGAATAAATTTCAAAAACTAAAATCTAGACACAACCTTTGAATGAGGAAGTGTGACCATTGTTGACTGTTGTTGAACATGGTTCATAAATGTTAAAAGGAGCTCCTGATGATGATTAGGGGAACCGGGATTTGGCCTTCCAAATGGCTTCAGTAATGAGGTATGACTCAACCACCTGAAGGAAGTTCCCGACCTGGAGTTTTCAAACCCACAGTCTTCTGGGCCCTCTCTTTCCAGAACCTCCACTCAAAGAAGGCCAGGAATGAGGAAGCAAGATGGGGATTCCACACAATTTCTCATAGTCGCTAAAATCAGAGAGGGAAAACAGCCACATCTGACTCACCAAATCTTGTTGTAATTCAAAAACATGTGCATTTCTTAACTGATAAGTTTATCTTTCCCTCTCTCATACACCCTACTTCTACCTCCAGTAGCCTAAGAGCACATGCTCTAATTCCTGGCTGCTGAAGATACAACTGGTCTGCTCTGGGGGGTTTATCCAAAGAGATGTGTAACGATGCTGGCAATGTAAATTACAGCATTGTCCAATCTCTTTTGCAAAATTTTCATAATCCAATAATGACTTCAGTGTTGATGGTTATCAAGTGAGGTAGGATGGTGATTTTCTGTTACTTAAGGTCATTCAATCCAGGCAGAACATAAACATTATAAAAATTTATACTTTCAGCTAGATCTATTTTATATGTATTTGAAAGCTAGCTGTATTTAATCACTTTTTATTACATAAGCTAATGATGTGGATAATGTTGTTGATTTTTTTTATTCATCTCTTAATGGGTGGTTTCAGAGCTAAACCACCTAAGTGCCTTCCTCCAGTCCAGCTAAATGATATGATCAAAATCTTATAGGAAGACGACAAATCATTCATTAAGAACCACAACCCTAAGTTACAGGAAAGAGAAAATGGAGTTGAAAGGTATTTATAGGGTCTCTTGCAATTGCTAGAGAAATATCTAGCAATAAGATAGATTGCTAGAGAAATATTCTAGCAATAAGAAAGTATCTTCCTATTTGCACGCAGATTAAAAATATACCGTGGGTAAAAGCTGGCTGCCTTACTAAACTTCTTTTTCCAAGTGTCATTAATAAAGCTTGACTTTTAGGGTGTGTGTGTCTCAAATTAATGTGTAGTCAGCTCTTCCTTTTTCAGAGGCCATAACTTGGTTATCAAGTTTTCAGATTATACCAGCTTTCTGCTTCTCTTTCTCTTTTCTCCTCTTCTTCTTCTTTTTTTTTTTTTTTTTTTTTTGTTGTTGTTGTTGCCTAGTTTCTAGATGTGTCCTCACTTGTTAGTAATTCCACCTGGCAAAGGAGCAGAGAAAGGAGCCGAAACTTAATTCCATTCATTTTACTCTTGCTAGCAGCAATGGTAGAAGATTTATTACAGGAAGAGGTTGAAAGTATCAGCTGGAATGAAGTTCAGGGAATATGGTATATTTCAATTACTTGTGCCCTCACTCTGTCTTTAGCCAAACAATCCAGTCCTGGGCATGCAGACAGCTAGTCAAGTCTAATGATCTTGAGTGTGGGGTGTCCACATGCCCTGCTCCCCACCTTTTTGCCTGTTACGTCTACCCAGCTTTGTCATCAGTCTGACATTACCCACTCTACGTGAAGAAAGACCACACACGCCAAGTGTAGCTGCCCTCTGCACTCACAGCACTCCGGGAAAAGTGAGGAAACGCAGCACCCAAGCATGTTCCTTCAAGGTTGCTTGGAGTCACCCAGGACTCTAGTTAAAATGCAGGTTTTGACTCAGTAGGTCTGGGATGGGGCCTGAGATTCTGCATTTCTAACAAGCTCCTGTGCAGTGCTATTGTTGCTGGTCCCACACATTTTGAGCAGAAAACGCTTAGAAAAATAGGTAGACCTTGACAAGCAATAAATAGAAACTCATTCCACTATTATGTAAGGTTCAGGGTATATAGGTAATAATGGTCCTCCACAGTGCATTTTTATTTAAATACAAAACGATGTATAAATCAGTGGGTTTAAAACATGTTTCCTTTCTTTTTTAAAAGTTTATTTATTTTGAGAGAGAAAGAGAGAGACAGTGTGAGTCAGGGAGGGGCAGAGAGAGAGAGAATCCTAAACAGGCTCCACACTGTCAGCACAGAGCCTGATGTGGGGCTCGAACTCACGAACCTGAGATCACAACCTGAGCCGAAATCAAAAGTCAGACACTTAACTGACTGAGCCACCCAGGCGCTAACAAACAGGCATAAAGTTTTGGCTAAGTAATATGATGAGTAAGTTCTCGAGAGCTTGTACACCATTGGGCCTCTAGTAACAATATTGCATTGTACACTTAAAATTTTGTTACGCGAGTAGCTCCCATGTTAAGTGTTCCTATCACAGTAAGATACATTATTTTAAAAAGGAAAAAAAAAATCCTTCTTTTTAAAGACTGAATAGTATTCCATTGTTTGGATATATCACTCCCACTTCACCTATGGGAAGGAAAGTGTCAATACATGCGTCCAGTACCTCAACTTTTCTAGAGGGCCTCCCCAGAGGACTGGCCTATGTCTTGCGAGCCCCAGAGCTCTGATGGGGTCAGCACAGTCTAGCTACCTGAAGGAAGATGGAGTCAGTGCCTCGGGCTGGGAGATGCCATGGATCCTCCCCCTGCTCGGCATAGATCAAGTGGAAAAAAAAAAAAAAAATCTCAGCTCTCCGCTTCCTGCTGAGGGGAAAAGAGTGAAAAGCAATAGAACTTCTTTGTCAAAAGAAATACTTTCTAAAACTTCAATATATAAAACAGAGAAAAGTGGTTGTGTCAAGGGGGAATCCCCTAAATCCTGCCCATCTAGCCTCTTTCAGCTTTCCTCAGCCACACATATCTCGGTGGAACTCTATTTCTCCGAAGGACACAGACAAAAAACTTCACTGCTTTTGGATGCTGTTTATATCTCCTAGCCAGTGCTACAAGGTAGTATTCCTTCACTTATTTTTGTACCTACTATGTGCCAGGCACATAGAGGGACTTACATTCTAGTATAATATAATTACAAACAAAATAATTTTTATGTTATTGTGAATATATTACTGTCATATAAATACACTAATACAACAGTAAACAATAAACAGAATGAATGAATAAATAAATGACTCAACACTAGAAGGCGATAAGAGCTACAGAAGAAAATGGAGAGCAGGGTAAGAGGAATCAGGAGTCCCAGTTGACTGGGCCAGGGACAACTATAAATAGGGTGACAAAGGGGCCTTGTGGAGAAGGGGATATTCAAGCAAGGACTTGAAGGTGACCGAAATGCTATAATAATGGTGCATGAACCCATGGTCAAAAGTAGCTGCTGAGACCCACCCTATGTGAAGCTGGCTTAGAGGCTGTCTAAAGGCAATCCATGACAGGTAAGTGATTTTGGAGACCACTTGGCCTGGCCTGCATCTCAGATCAGAAGGAGACACGGAGTCACACACCGGATTTTGCACGCTGTCATCTCACAGAGATCAGTCAAGACTTCGGGGTCAGTATCAATTATTTATTCATTCATTCATCACACACGCATTAACTGTCCATCATGTTGAGGACCTTGTGCCAGGTGCTCGGGATACAGAGCTCAATCCTCTGAAGTCCTACCTACTCTTCAAGATGGCTTGCAATCTGGTCAGAGGTGCACTGTATGGGCAGTCTCAAAACAATGTGCTAAATGCATGATAAAATTATGCACCTGGGTGATGAGGATTCAGGGTGCATCAACCCAGGCCTGGGGCCACAGAAGGCTACCTGACATAAAGGATGAGTGGGCCTTCAGTGATAGCAGCCTATCTCCTTCCTAACAAGCCCACCTGCTGAATAATTGCCCTCTACAAGTCTGAAACCCTTAATAAATGCCAGGTTTTGACTCACGGGTGTTCCCCCCCTCCCCAATCACTGTTAATTGAAGTAAAATTGTTACCTTCAGATATTCCTGGACTCTGCATTAGTGAGATGCTTTTCTTCATTTATAAAGTAATTTATTTTGCTATACATTCATTGTTCATGACACTTCATCATGCTGAAAAGCATTTTCTTGATTGTCTGTGGAGTTACCCAGGGGTAATAAATGTGTTGCTACATTTTGTAGTCTGAAAAATGTCCTGTGTGGGCAAGTAATAGAGAGAGGGCAGGCAGAAGGGGAGGGAGGGAAAAGGAGACACAGGTGCAGAGAGAGAAAGGCAGAGAACAAACAAAAATAAGCCCAGAGCAGGGAGGGGAAAAGTACCTTTGTCCACATGATAGAGCATCCAAGCGATGCTTATGTTCAAGTGATAAGACATCGTTCGTTCCAGGAAGGCCTGGGGTCAGTCTGCTGGTAGTCATTGCTGTCACCTTTGTCCTGAGACAAAGTGCCCAAAAGAGGAACTGGATAAATGGCACAATATCCCAGCACAGGGGATGTGTGCATTGTAGGGACCATACTTTTCAACTGAGAGATCGAAGAGGAAATCTCGGAATGGAAACCTGATTTCAAAGGATGTCAGCAGATCTTTGCAGACAGGCCAGGTTGAGTCCCCTGTTCTCCCACTTGCACCCCAGCTCCTCTAGGACGCCTCATGGACCTTCTCCGGCTGTGGTGATCCGTTGGGAGCTGGGGGACACTCATGAACATTTTTTTCTGCTTGTAGGAAATGGTGACACTACTCTGAGGGGCTAGCGCTCTGGCACAAAAGCTGGGTGGACTGGGCTGGGGGCCTCCAGGTGCCTTTGCTCCTCTTTTCTCTCCAACTTCTGCTTCCTTCCCCACTCAGCCCTCTACCCCAGAAAGACACAGCAGCCAAAAATAACTAGTGTGTTATTCACTCTCAGTGTTCTGAACATTAATGAATCCCCACCCCATACTCCCAGGCTGGAGAAGCTCTGTGATGATTATTCCCGGGACAGTGTTGTGACACAGATGGGCACCCTGACAAGTCTTGAGCAGGCCCACCCCTCCATTATCATAGATGTCTTTTTAGATCGGTGGTCATCAATCACAGAATGTTCCTCTTTGGCCTCAGGCTCGACCCAGGAATGCTGAAGAGAAACAGTTGCCTGTTTCCCTGTCAGGCTTTACACTACATGGGTGCTTGTATAAAGGAACAAGCATGGTGGGCACGTGGGCTACTTCTCCCACCATCCTTTCTGACAGTGACATCGCGGGACAGTTCGTAGAAAGAAAGGCACAGTTTGGAGAACTTTCCCCAGGTTGCATCACATTTCAGCAGCAGTCTCAAAAGAAAACCCTCGAGCATCCCTTGCTTCCCATAATAGCCATTAGTGATTCATTATCCATGAACTTATTTATACCCTCTTGGTCCTACTCATTTCTTCATGTTCTGCTTCTTAAAGAAACAAGTTCCTTTGACTTAGTATTATGTAAAGTACTTCCTCCTTTTCGGTGAGTGTGCTGAATTTAGCTCTTTATACCTACTGTTGCTACTCGGTGAATAAATCCATGTCCTATATCCCATAGGATTCGATTAATTTATGTATTTATTTAATAAACATTTTATTGAGTGCTTCTGATGACGAAAGAGTTGTTCTTTTTTTGTCGCAGTTTACGTTCACAGAGCTGTATTCTTTCCTTGCTCACCTACTTATCCTTAACTGTGCACCCCAGGCAACATTTTATCTTTTTCGGTGGTTTGCAGCTGGCACTCTCCACAGGACCCTAGCTGTAGACTTCCACATTTTTGTGCAAAGCCAGGGTAATATTCCATATTGTGTTCCCACTGCTCCTGCTCATGATGGCCTACATTTTGTTGTTCTTTGGTTACAACTATACCTGTTCACTGTATATTGTCACTAATTGTTACTAGAATTGTTCGGAATCAGTGTTTGAGTATTTTGGTCTACACCACTTCTTCGTAGTACTTTTCCCCAGTGCCATTACCTTCCGCTCGCTCATACTGAAATGTATTTGGTGTTTTAAAAAATCATCTGCAAAGTCTAGAAACATCTCATTGATTAGCATCTTACTGTCTGGAAGATTTCATCCTATTCTGCTGTCTAAGTTCAGGTCAACTCAAAAGCAGCTACTCCTGATGGTTATTTGCATATTAAATATTGTACTAAGTAAAAATTTAGCCTTACCAATCAATTTTCAACCCCATCCCTTATCTACAATCACAGAGAACAAAGAGACCTATGTCATCATAACCCACAAATAATTTATCAGCCTCTTTTAAGCCCATAATTATAAGATCCTTCACTATTGAACCCTCTCTGATAGTTTTCCACTTTCTTTCTTCCTAACCTTTATCCTCCTATCAAAAGCATTGATAAAAATAGAGATGTGGATAGCTGCAAAGTTTAAGCCAAGTCCTCAAGCACCAAAGCAGCTGAAGATATCATTTTCTATTGTGGATGGTGTCAGAGTGTGAAAGAGACCGCTAGCTGTCTACCAAAATCCATTTTCCCTTTCTACTGGCACATACCTAAACCTCACTTAATGGAATCCCTTCTTGTTCTGAGTGGTCACGTGGCCAAGCTGCCGTTAACTTCTAGTGTATTGAGCCACTAAGTGTTTGATCTATTTCTTACCTTAACTTGGTCTAACCTGGCTAATAAAAGGAATTACTTCCCTTAGAGTCAGGTCTCTCTCAGCCAAAGGGTAATTTCCATAACCTAATAAGTAGATGTCCTGGCTGCCAAGTCATGAGGTAAAATTTTTGAGAGGAAAGGACACTGCTACTTACTACTGTCAGCCTTGACAGTCTGATTGTAAGAGATAGGAAGGAATGCTATGTGCATCCTCACGGCTAAGTCTCCTGGTAGATACTTCCCTGTGTCTCATTCATTGATTCCCCATCCCCCTTATTGTTTCTCTCATGGTTTCTATAACATTTACAGCTTCTGCTGAAGGAGAAATATCCAAAAAGTCAAGGCTACCATTCTGAGAGTTTTTGATAAATGATCAGAGTCATGCAACCACCATCACAATCAAGATATAGGATATTTCCATCTATTTAGATCCCCTCCCCAAATATTCCCCATGAAAGTTTCCCCTTGTGGCCAGCCCCTCCCTGTACCCTCAGCCTCTTGTAGCCACTGATCTGTTTTCCCTAGAATGTCACATAAATGGAATCACAGAGTAGGTATATAGCCTTTCAGATGTGGTTCCTTTCATTAACACAGAGCATGTATACTTCACCCATGTTGTGTGTCGCAGTAATCTGGTCTGCATGGAATGAATTGCAATCCATTATATTTGTATATCACAGTTTGCTTATCCATCTCCCGGTTGAAGGGCTTTTGGATTGCTTTCAGTTTGGGGCTATTCAGTAGTATAAAACTACTCTAAACATTTATTTGTGCACAGGATTTTGTGTAAACAGAGTTTTCGTTTCACTTGGGTAAATAACAAGCAGAGGTTGTTCAGTTGTATGGGAAGTGTGTGTGTAACGTTATAAGAAACTGTTGAACTGTTTTCCAAAGTACCTGTTAAATTTTGCACTCCCAGCAGAGTTCAAAATTTTTTTTTAATTTATCATTCTAATAGTGCCAAAGATTCACTTTGCCTATTCTGGAACACCATACACATGGAATCGTTTGTCTGGCTTCTTTTGCTTAGACATTATTGTCTTCAAAATTCATCCATGTTACTACATGTACCAGTAGTTCATTCTTCTTTACTGCTGAGAAGCATTCTGTTATATGATATACTTCTTTTGTTTATGCGTTAGCCTCTTGATGGACGTTAGGATTGTTTCCAGTTTGGGGCTATTATGAATAAAGCTGCTACGAATATTCTTGTGCTTATCTTTTTATGGACATATGTTAACCTTCTCTTGGGCATATGTGTAGGAGTGAAATTTTTAGGTTACAGAGTAGGTGTGTGTTGAACTTTATTAGAAACCCCTACCCAAATTTTGTAGTCTCTTTTCTTCTTCTTCTTTTTTTTAGAGAGACAGAGAGCAAGTGGGGGAAAGAGGCAGAGAGAGAGAGCAAGAGCAAGAGAGAGAGAGAGAGAGAGAGAGCTGGATGCTTAACCACTAAGCACCCCAGGAGCCCCTTGTATTTTTTTTCTTAAAGAGAATCTTTGAAATTATATAAGCTTCAAGTCCCATAAAGCTGAATCTGCCCTGCAAACAAGATTTCATTCAAGAGGCCAAAGTTACAGATACATCTCCTCCCAGTGAGTCCAGTCCGAATACTCATGGCGACTGCGGGAGTCCTCAAATGCCTTGTCCCTGGAGTGCAGTGTCTTGCCTTCTCACAAACATGACAGGCCAGACCTGGGTGGGCAGCTTAGCACACGTGCCCTGTAATCAGCACATCTGTATGTCCTGAGAGAGCGGGCAGTTGCCAGGTAACTCCGAACTCGATCCTTCTTGGCTGACTCTCAGTTAACTGATACTGCAATTAATAGCCTTTGGGAGCACTGATGTATCTGGATCACTGCATCAGCTCTCCTACTTGTTGGGTGATGTCAGAGGCCAGACAAGTCATTAAGATACCTGTGACCCATGTGCTCTCAACGGCCAGGAAAGCAGTGCTCTCCTGTTTGCCCTTTGCAGTGGAAGATGCACTAGGCGGTAGGGATGCGTGGAAAGGCCAACCCGTGTTCTGAGCCTGTTCCCACCACCTCTGGGTGGAGGAGACCGGTCAACAGCTTTGCCTCAGCTAGAGGCATCTTGCACTTACCAAGACGCTAGGCACTTCCCCGTCCCTGGCCATGGTCTAATCCACCACTCGGCTTAGTTTCCAGCTTTTCAGGGTCATTTGCATTTGGTTCATTTCTGAAAATGATCCAGTGATGAAAGACATGAAGTTTGCCTGTGGCTATTGTACTTCCTCTGCACAAAGAGAACGCTCATTCCACAGTGCTCCCCAAAGAACACACCTCTCATGCTTGGGAATCTGATTGTGATGGTCTGATTAACCCACAACGGGCTCATACCGGTTTTAGTCAGTGCAAATTGACCTAGGTCCTAGTCTTTCAGCTAATCCTATCAAAGCTTGTAGGCTGGAGGTGGGATGCGATTACAAATCCGAACATATTTACACAGATGTCCTTTTTAGCCCTGTGCACAACCAGGATTGCATTTGCATCTTGTAACAAAATCACAATTATCACAGGCCAACCTTATTAGAAACCCAAGACCAGGATATGGCAAGAAAGAAAGAAAATGGATGAAGATTAAGTGGGAGGAAGAAAAGCTCACAGGAAAGGACTTCCAGCTGCAATCAGCTGCGGACAGCAGGTTCGTGTTCAGCCCATGCAGTTATTTTCTGATTAGGCTGGGTTGTCTGTCTAATCAGATTTTCTGCTCCCCGGTTCTCCATCTTATTAGGCTCTTCCCACATGTGCAGCTTGGGGTTCCCTAGCAGCCACGAGATGATTCAAAGTAACTGCCAGCAAAGCCTCTTTCTGTGGGACGGTATTTATTAGGCGTATTCTAACTCAGACCTCTCTAGTTCTGAATAAGTAAGAGGACAGATTTCCTTTCTCGCACACGGGGGTCTTGTGAGAAGTCTGGGTTTCATACAAACCTAATAATGGAAATGGGTTCACGATTGATCAAAATGCTCCTCCAGGTAGAACCCGATCTAGTACGACTCCCTCAACATAAATAAATATGACTCAAGGCCCAACTATAGGCCAAGCGCCAGGCCAGGCAGTGGACATAGCATAACAGGGAGAATACGTACAGTCTGCACCAGTATAGTCTGGATCACAGGAGAAAATGATCTGCTTTCACTGAAAGGTATACAGGCAGAGGAGAGACAGCAAGTAGTCTCTTGTATTGCCCCTCCTCTGCCGAAGGCGAAATAACATTAGGAAACATATTTTTCCTAACAGCCAATATGGTGATCCTGGCTGCCGGGTACACAGAACAGAAGACCCTTGTGAAGTATTTATGTAAACAACTTTGGAAGACAAATCAAAATGACAAAAAGTCTTCATACAATCTTTCTATACTTTTAAACTTGACTCTTTGGGGCCACAGGAATGATAGGAGCCATTTGTAAAAATAGTATTTTAAAGAAAGTGTATTGAAGTCTACAACAACTACATTACTTAATCATACACAGAGTAATCTTATTTCAGATTCCAAGACAAGCAAAATGTGCCTGTTTAGCTGAGCAGGAAAATTCTACCCTATGGCCAAGAAGAATTGAGGGCCAAACTGAATGTGGGAAGCAAATTCACCTTCTCTTTAAATGCATCTAAGTGGTTTCCAGCATGCCTGCAGCTATCTTACAAAGTCATAGAGTGCACAAGGACTTTGCGAAGACCACATCTATATTAAAGTGTTTAGAGACCCTTCTAAGAGGAATGGTATACAAATATCCTCTACCTGTGATTAAATCCAACTATGATTAGGACAGAATTTCTCATGATTTGAAAAGAAAAAAAAAATCCTGTTTACTTGTGCGTTCTTGTTTCAGAATCTGCCTCAGGCATCAAAGTTTGCCTTAGGTCTAGAATTTAAGATTATGGAGTCTATGTCCCTTTGAAGTAGGATGGGAAAGGGACAGGTGGAGGCGGCCTGAAGGCAATCTGCCTTGGGAACCAACCCCCCTCCCCCCAGGAACAGCAAGTTCCTGCATAACAAACATGAATTCTGTAAGAGCAGGGGGTGGGGGACTGAAGTCAGGTTTCTGTTCCAGTATTTACACAGGCCTGGAATTCAGAGCACGCTGCGAACTGGTACAAAGAAGGGTCCCCTTCCTGTTTGTTGCGTGGAAACTGAGGATGAGAGTGATGGGGACAGTGGGAGAGGGTCCTAGAGGCATCTTCTGTAACCAAATTCTGCCTCTCAACACTCCCACTCTTCTTGCCTGCCTGACACTCAAACAGACCTTGCGATACCTGCTTTCTTAGTTCTCACTACCTACAACTGCTGTCTTGGTTCTGAACTTGTCGGCCACCTGCTCTGGGACTCCTCCGGGATTCTCCAATTCAGACAACACCCCCACTGCAGAGCTCTCCACCCTGTCTCAAGCTACTTCCTATGTCTCCAATCTACTGTAGTCTCTTGGGGTGATCGAACTTTTCTCCACATATATTTTCTACTAAAACCTGCCTTTCCCTTTATCCTCTATAACAGGGGGAAATCTCTCCAGTAGTACCACTTTCTCCATTTCTTCCATCCTGCACTCCATTACCAAGCCCTGAGCATGGGTGCAAATTCCTTACAGCCACCTCCATATTTTCATGCCATTGCCTTTGTTCCTCAATAGTCCCTTTTGGTGATCCCACCATCTAATTATGAGACTGTCTTGTCAGCCTCCCCTCTGTGTCCCCAAGTTTCCACCATGTTCAGTGATGTCAGTCTAGGAATCAAAAATGCTAAATTCAAACTGCCTATCCGATACTTGAACTCTTATAATAATATATGTATATTCAGCCCATACCTGAAGTATGATCAGCCCATACCTGAACACCCTGCAATAAGAAACAGCAGGAACCATGCTTTCCATTTTTAAACAGCTCTAGCTATGTGAAAATTCTTTAACAAACTGAGATCTATATTCCTATAATTAATGTTACTGATTCTAGTTCTGCCTTTTGAAGCTCTATAAAAAAGTTAAACTGCTTTTCCCATATGATAGCTCTTGGACCATTTGGCAACTTTTATCATATTCCTGCTACTTCTCTACTCCGGGGCGTTAAAATTTTTTGAATATAACGCATTTTTCTTCTCCCATATAGTGTCTCTCCCCCTGAACATTCTCCAGGTTGTACATATGGCATAGAGAACTGTACACATTGGTTTCATTGTGATGTGGTTTGTGGAACTACTCTTCTCCTCCAGAGAAATTCTTTCCATGAACACGGCCTAAGAGCTCATTAAGTTGTCACTGTGATTGGTGGTGACAATGATGGCGGTGGCAGTGGAGGTTGTGGCAGTGGTGGTGGCGGTTGTAGTGACAATGGTGGCGGTGGTAATGGTAGTGACAACTTCATTGATCATGTAATAGTGTTGATCGATCACAGTCAACTAATTAAAGCTAGAAGCTTGTTTTGCTGCTACTAAGCCATATATGTACCATCTTTCTCATGTGCTGTTAGATTGGTGGACCAAGATCAAGATTACTGAGCTTTATCTTGGTAGATTTGAACCATCATTTCAACCTAATGAAGATGGTTTTAGACCCTGGTTTTGTCACTGTTTGTTTGCCATTCTTCCCAGCTCCGGTTCATCGGCAGATTAATGGATATGTCTTCTATATCTTTATTCACGTTGCTGATTAAATATGAATCAAACAGTGCTCACGTTGGAGGCCTATGAAAAGACACTAAAGAGTGTCCTTCAGGGTAACATCTATCTATTAATCAGCATCCTTTGGATACAGTTGTTCAATTCATCAATTTTAATGTACCTCATTTTTCTTGTTTTATCCCCAAGGCTATCTTTGAAATTTGTCTGCTTCATTTATATCTCTTTTCTCATTTGTACCAGTTTAATAACTATGACCCCCACCCAGAAAAATATTAGTTTGATATGACTTCTTCAATAATATTTAGTAATCATCAGATTCCTTTTATATATCAGCTTTCCCCACCATCCTGTTAGAAGGTAATCCTAGAATTTTACTTAAAAACCTATGAACTTTCCACGGGTCTGCAGTGCATAAAATCCCACATCTTCATTTTGAGAACCAGAATCACACTTGGCCCTCTCATCTCTTAACGTGTCTCCTCCACTCCACAATTCTCTCATTGGAGAAACAATCCACTCTTTCTTGGGACCTCAGGAGTCACTGAGACCTCATGAAGCAGATCTTACCCTGCCTCATTTTAGGGCTATTTATATAGACATCCTATTCCCTCCACCCCCACCCCTACTGGACTGTGAACTCCTTGGCAACAAGGGGATGAGGCTTATATTCTTGCTATCCCCTGCAGTGCTTTGTACTGTATATTTAAAGGTTTGAATTGAACTGAATTGCACAAAGGAAGAAAATTAGTTTGATCTATGCAGTCTCAAAATCATTTTTTGGTCAAATTGGATTCTTTTCATCTATCTTAATATCTAATTTGTGCATAGTTGAATCAGTCTTGCAGTTAATCTGATGTGGTCATTAAGACTACTGAAGACAGTAAATTCATTTTCCTGATCCGGTGATTTTTAATCATACAGTCACAGCCACTCACACAGAAAAGTAAAACAGCAGAATAAATAGCAAACTAATAGCAGGAATGATGAATGAAATTATCCCTAGGCACAAAGGCTATTACAGATAATCTATAGTTTCTGCCAAATCATTCATTCAGTTTTGATCCAACACCCTTCTGTTAAGTGATAATAATAGTCACCAATTACTAAGTGCTTCCTACAGGTGAAGCATTTAACTAAGAGAATAGCATGTTGGCTGGGAATGTGGGGTTTGGCTTGGCTTATGTCCTGGCTATCTCAATTACAACCCGTGCGACCCTAAGCCAATTACTTCAGCTATAAAACAAGTATAGTACATGTTACTTATGCCATTAGTATTTAAATGTGTTCTCTTATCTAATACAACAATCTTGCGAGCCACTATTATTTTTCAACTTTTATAAATTTGCAAGGTCCTAGATAATAGATGCTCTGGAATTCACAGAAATGGCCATGCTGGAATCAAATACAGTCTTTCCCTGAAGCATTTCACAACCAAGTAAAGAGGACTGAATTTTAAATAATTAATTATAATCAAAAGCAGAATAAAGTATTTGCCATACCAATAGGAATGCAAAACTCCACGAGAGCACAGAGGATTACATGGATGGCTTTGTATAAAAGTTTGTAAAATTTTCTTCGAAACTGGAGGGAAGAAAATGATCTCCAAAATCACAGCCGAGGTTAAGGGCAATCCAGAGTGAGGGAGCCACATGAGCAAAGAATGGCGGCATGAAAGACCGTGAGGCACTAGCTACAAAGTGTCTCTCGAACTTCCAGCTGTAAGAATCATTCTAGTGTGGCCCAACCACAATTATTTTTAAGTAAATATTACAGTACATTGCACATAAAAACATGAAGATGCATTTTGTGAAAATTTTTTTCAGTGATATATGTGAGTATTGGATTACAATATAAAATATATTTCTTATGATGGGTTGTGCTCTAAAAAGTTGGAAAGGCACCCATCTAGAAAGGTTGGAAGCTAAGTGGTAGAGAGAGGCATGGCGTGGGCATGAGGCTGGTATTCTAGGAAAATAACAAGCAGCTGTGGAATGATGTACAGCTGACCCTTGAGCAACACAGGTTTGGACTATTCAGGTCCACTTATAAGCAGATTTTTTCAGTAAATACAGTACTGTAAATGTATTTTCTCTTCCTTACGATTTTTCCTAATAACATTTTTTTCTCCAGCTTACACTATTGTAAGAGCATCATATATAATACATACAACATACAAAATAGGTGCTAACTGACTGTGTATGTTATCAGTGAGGCTACCCGTTAACGGTAGGTTATTAGTAGTTAAGTTTTAGAGGAGTCGAAAGTTACATATGGATTTTCGACTACATGGGGGGTTGGCATCCCTAACTCTCATGTTGTTCAAGGGTCAACTGTGTTCACGTTTGAGGTGAGAGAGGTGAGAGACGAGAGAAGGAAAGGCCACAACAGTCTGTGTCAGCACCTCCTACCTTGCTGCTAAATAGCCTATTCTGGGCACCATTCGTAGGCGTGGGGAGGCAAAAAAGTCTTCTGATGAGCAAATGTGGTCATCTAAAGCATAGATAGAGATGGATTTGCTGTAAAGCTAATAAAGCTGGAGCTTCAGAGACCCTTGTTTTCATGAGTTCCTTCCAAGCCTCCATTCTGGGTTTTGTGTTTGTAACTTTGTATTCTTTTTCTTAAAGAGGGTCTTCCAATTGTGTAAGCTTCAGGATCCTCCACACCTGGATCTGTCCTAGCTTGTATATAAATTTGAACAAGTGTCTTTTTTCTAAAACAAGGCCTCATAAAGACTTTAAGATACTAATGTGCATTTGGAATCCCCTTGAGACAATTTTATACCTTTTCCTCTGTTCTCAAATTCCCAAATCTCTTTCATAACTTGCACTCTTCAAGCAGCACTCCCGTCACATTTCAAAGGCACGATGGAAGCCGCGAGATGCAACCTCTCTCATCTTCCCAGCAACAAATCTACCGAATCACTGTCCACAAGTCACGGCAGCCTACGTTTGGGGGAAATGGTGAATTTAATTTTCTCTCACTGACTTTGTCTTTCTCTGGTGTTCCTATTTCCATGGGGAAAATTAAAACAAATTTATTAAAAGTAACTCATCTTCTTTCAATGTAAGAGAGGCTTTGGTGAAATATACAGTTTGCAGTAAATAGTCTTTCAAGGTGTTTTCCATTTTCTGTTGTCTTTCTCTCCTCCTTGGGAAGCATCTGGACATAGGGAAAGCTCCCATGCATTTACAGCAATAAGGGAGAAGCTTCTGGTCCACTCACTGTCCTTTGACCCTTCACCAATCCCTGCTGGGTTGGCTCCTTCTAATAGGCTCCCAGCCGTCCTGTGGTGACCACAGATGATGCCCTGGTCTCCTGACCCATCACAGGTTCCTCATCCCAAGCTCAGGCTTGTTCTAAACCTCTGTTCCTCTCAGCACCTCCATCCATCCTTCCAGGGAGCTGGAAACAGCTGCTTTCTCACATCCCCGGGGAGGGGGTCTGTATTGGTGGGGAGGCTCTGTGAGGCAACTCTCCTGCTTGAAATCTCTTTCAAACTGATTTCAGTGCCACTCCTGTGCCTTGCTGGATGTGATACCATGTAAAATAAAGGACTTATTTGAGAGGATTTCAGCCACCCCAGGCTAGCTCCCAGGAGAGTAAATGCCAGCTGTCCAGATTCTTTCCCTGAAAATCTGTCTGGAACTTTCCAACACACATACTCTCAGGTTAGACATCAAGAGAATTCTTTCTTTCTCCTCGCCTCTCCTTTCCTCTACTTTCCTCTCCTTTCCTCTCCTCTTCTTTCCTCTCTTCTCTAGTCTCTCCTCCCTTCATACCTCCCTGTCTTCCAGGCAGGGATTCCCCTCACATCATTTCCTTCTCCTACTCTCTATACTTTTTTCAAAGCAGTATCTTCTACTGCTTCCTTGGGGTAATGAGCTTTGTGATTTAGCCTTATAGTAGAAGGTCAGCAAGGGAAGAAAAGCCCAGATGACAGAGAAGAAAAATATATCAGGATATTGTTTTAATGTCTCATATACTACACTACAAATAGATCTGTTAATCACTATCTCTCTTTTCCCCTTAGTGAGACCAGTCATATCAAAGGCCAGTCCTCCAAGTGTCCTGTGACAACAATCCTCAGAAGCCTCAAGGATTTCTCTGTTTAGGTTATTCCCCTTCACTCTGCCTTATCAGTCTCTTCCTCTGGGATTACTGCCCTCAGCATACAGATAGATTCCAAAATCACCCATCTTAAAATGACTCATTCTCAACTCCAAATGCTCATCCAGCTATGCTACCATCTCTCCTGTCATTCACAGCAAACCTCTCAAAAGCATGTGTCTCCCATTGCATTTATATATCCTTGTATATCTTCAACAATTTAATTCACTACAATCTGGTTTCTTCCCCACCACTCTACTGAACGTAAAAAATTATCAAAATCACCAAGACTTCCTCATAGCCATAGCCAATAGACACTTGGATTTTCATGTTTGTCTTCTCAACGTATTTGATATAATCAATTATTCCTACCTTCTTAAAGCATGGTCACTCTCAGTTCTATGATAGCAGTTTTGTGTGTGTGTGTGTGTTTTTTTTTTTAATTTTTCTCTTACCCACTGGCCTCTCCTTTTCAAGCTCTACTGCTAGGTCTGTCTCTTTTTCCTGGCATCTGATTGTTGGAGTTTCTGAGGGTCAGTTCTGGATGCTCTCCCTCTCGCAACTCTTTCTCTATGTTCATGTCTCTCAAATTTATATTGCCAGCCTGGACTTCTGCTTTGAGTTCACTCCTGTATCCATCTCCCTACTTAACGTCTCTTCTTAAATGTCTCACATATACCTCAAGCTTGACATTCTTGAAAAATAATGATTGATTCTTCTCAGCACACTATACCCTCAACCCTAATTCCTTCCTGTCTTAGTAGAAGGCACCATGTTGCAAGCAGTTGCTTAGCCTCCTAGGTTTCTACCTTTCCCACTCTTCCCACTGTCATCCAAGAGAAAGTGATTTCGACTTCCCAAATGTTCTTTCCACTCTACTGCCAGACCCTCAAGTCATCCACCATCATCTCTCAGCTGACATTATCTAGCAGCCTTTCAACTGATCTCCTTGCTTCAGTTCCTGCCCTCTCCCATCCATGTTCCATAAAACAATAACAGATACTGGCATAAAATATATTGTAGTTCTTCTACTTTTTGCTTTCCTAGTCTTCCTCAACAATTCAGCCCTTTGGATATAATTCAGCCACTAAAAAGGAAATCCTGTCATTTGTGACAATATGGATGGAACTTGAAGGCATTACATTAAGTGAAATAAGTTAGAGAATGACAAATATTGAATGATCTCACTTATATGTGGAATCTAAAAAACAAAACAACACCTCATAGAAAAAAAAAATAGATTTTTGTTTACCAGAGGCAAAGGGTGAGGAGTGGAGGATTTGGATGAAAGTGGTCAAAAGGTACAAACTTCCAGTTACAAGATAAATAGATGTTGGTGAATGTATAATATGATGACTATAGTTAACACTGTTATATGATATATTTGAATGTTGTTAAGAGAGTAGGTCCTAAGAGTTCTCATTACAAAGAAAAAAAACCTTTCTTCTTTCTTTCTTTCTTTCTTTCTTTTCTTTTGTTCTCTCTCTCTCTCTCTCTGTCTCTCTTTCTGTCTGTCTTTCTTTCTTGTATCCACATGAGATAACGGATGTTAACTAAATTTATTGTGGTAATCATTTCACAACATATGTAAGTCAAGTCATTATGCTGTATACCTTAAACTTACACAGTACCATCTGTCAATTATATTTCAATGAAGCTGGAAGAAAAAAACCTTAATTTAGCCCCAAAGCCATTCATTCATGCTGAACAAAGGAGGCATCCATATAGTGGGGGATTAACCATAATGGCCCAGAACTAGGGATCAAAACCTAAGCAGGGCTAAGGAGGACAGCCACGTGGGATGATGATGGCATGGCGCATATTTCCTTAGCCTCGAAGGGCGAGAAGTATATCCACACAGGAGAGGTGGAGATGGTAATACCCCAGCATGGCTGTTGGAGCCTGAGTGGAGTCAGGAGATCATCCATACTGGGAGGTAGGGGAGTGGGGATTGGTAGCAGAAATTGGAGGTTGATAGCAAGCAGGGACACTAATCAAACAAGTAAATATACTAAAGATAATGGAAGGCATGTTTCTCACTCTGGAAGAAAGGGCTATAAATACAGAGAGGTAGAAAAATAATTTGCCTTATAGTGTTGAACTGGAAATGTAAATAGCAGTGTGAATTCATAGTTCCCTATATATGTCAATATATGTAAAAATAAACATAAATATAAATGTGTATAAACACACACATACATACATTATACCTCCCTAGCTGTATCCTTTGAGAAAGCCTGGCAGCTGTAACACCTGCATAGCAATATGCACATATCTTGATTTCTAAATACCATTCTCCACTAAAAGGAACCAGGATTCCTTAGTTAAATGGACAATCCCAAGGTGAGGGTAGGGGAAGTACAACAAGAGCCTGGAACATGTTTTATGTCAGAAACTAAGGAAGTGCTCAGAAATGATGGAGACCTATCAAAAAAAAAGAGGTTGGGATGCTCAGTCGGTTAAGGGTCTGACTTCAGCTCAGATCATGATCTCAGAGTTTGTGAGTTTGAGCCCCATATTGGGTTCTCTACTGTCAGCACAGGGCCGGCTTTAGATCCTCCGTCCCCCTCTCTCTGCCCCTCCATCTCTCTCCTTCTCTCAAAAATAAATAAACATTAAAAAAATAGAGGCTAGCTTGAAGGGTCTCCCATCGGTCACATCTGAAACTATTAGCATCAAAATTAATAGTGATAGTAAAAAATAATATCCATTGAATAAAATTAAAATCTATACTGACTAGTCTATACTGATATAAATCAATAAATGAATACATTCAATGTTTCATTGGGAATGGAAAAGCTGGAAAGTACCTCTCCACAAAATATTTATTAATTACAAGGGAGGAAGAAAGGTAACGTTATAGTGGAGAAGCCTGGGTGACATCACCTTAATCGGGGGATCAAAGTTAAAATCACCAGCAATGAACTGGTTGATCAAAACCATGTGCCACCTGGTAGGATGCAATGCATCACTTCTATGATATTCCTGCCAAAGATGCATAACCTGAATCCAACCATAAAGTAACATCAGAAAACCCCAAACTGAGAGCCTTTCTAAAAAGCAACTAGCCAGCAATCTTCAAAAAATGTCAAGAGCATAATTGTCAAGGCAAAATTGAGGAATTAAGCAGACTGTAGGAAACTAAAATGACATGACAACTCAAAGCAAAGCATGATTCTGGACTGGATCCTTTTGCCATAGAGGACATTACTACAATAACTGGCAAAACTTGAATAGGATCTGAGGTGAGTATCAATTTGATTTCCTAATTCTGGTGTCTGCATTGTGGTTAGTAGAACATCCTTGTTGTAAGGTGCTTGGTGTGAAGGGTCATGTGATAGGTTGCCTCTAAGATGGTCCCCGTGATACCCACTTCTTGATATTCATGATCTTGTATAATTCCCTCCCGCTGAGTGTAGTCTATACCCAGTGATTCACTTCTAATTATTAGGAAATGACAAAAGTGGATAGCATAGCACTTATGAGGTTAGGTTATAATAAGACTATGTCTTCCATCTTGACTCTTCTTTCTCCTTTTCTTGCTCACTCTGAGACAGGTCAGCGGCTGTGTTGTGAGCTGCCCTATGGAGAGGGCTACATGACAAGGAGCTGAGGGAGACCTGTGAGGAAGCCTGTGAGGAACTGAATCCTTAGCAAAGAACTGCAGGTCTTAAGTCAATAACTTACGAGGAACCAAATCCTGCCAACAGCCACCTGAGTAAGCTTGGAAGGGCTGTTGCTATAGTCCAGCATTCAGGTAAGACTGCAGCCTCAGTCGACACTTGTTTGCAGCCCATGAGAGTATGACACAGAGAAGCCAGCTAAGCCATGCCCAGATTCTGATCCCCAGAAACTCCGAGATTGTAAAGGTTATTTTAAGCCACTAAATTGTAGTATAATTTGTTACACAGCAATAAATAACAAACACCGTGTATCATGATTCCACTTATTCTCAAATGGCTCTGGAGGAAAAGCTGTACTTTAAGTGTGCATTGTTTTGAAAACAAAAGTGTATGCATGTGTTTGTGTTTGCGTGTGTACTGGACCATGTCTCTTCCCTGCTAAAAGCTCATTATGGGCTTTCGATCACCCTTGAACAGAATTCAAATTCCTTACCATGCCCTACCTGTTCTGCCCCTGATCATTTCCCCAGGTCTCTTCATCCTTCTCACCACCCTTCTGAACTTCTACCACACTGTTTGTTTTTTAATTTCAGTTCTTTGAACAAATCCTGACACAGCCTTTGAATTTACTTTTCCTTCTACCTGAGATGCTCATCCCCTTCCCCCACGTGACTATGCCATTCACATCCTTTGACTCTCACCTTAAACATCCACTTCAGAAATCCCTTACTCTCATTTATCTTCTCTTCCTCAGTCCCTCTCTGGTTTCTTTCATATGGTTATCAGATTTTGCAATTATTTTATTTGTGTACTTGTTTTTATCAGTCTCTACCTTTGATAAAGATAAGCCTTGGGGGAATCATACTTCTCCTCTACACCACTGCATCCCCAGTACCTAACACAGAGTTAGTATTATTTAATATTTGATGAATAAATGTATTAACATATGTTTCATGACTTGAGTAGATTTTTCAAAAGCAAAATTTCATTTCTCCTCCCTCCCAAAAAGAAATTTTAAAGCTACAGAGAGAGAGTTCAATTTGATTAACACAGGCAATCAAGCCTGATCATAATAGACTTTTTATATTCCAACAGCAAAATTGATTGTGTATATTGAACTGAAAAACCAGGTCATTGTATTCCTTTTCTGTATTACTTTCTCGTTATCTTGGTTTTCACATTTACTTATATCTAAAAGTTCCTTTTGTTTATTCTATTCTTTTAGTCCCTATTTTGCAGATATCCCATCTCAGAGTTTTATTTAATGTATAGTACAATTCCATATGCGGGTAACAGTGTCATTACCCAAGAATCTCAGGATAGCATCCACATGGACTTAGTGGGCCATAGATCTGGCTTTGATGGTGGGGCTGGGAACCCTCTCTGACAGCTACAAGCCCCCCTCCTGCTTCAACAGTTCAGTACCATGAGGGAAGAGAAAAAAGCAGAAAGAAGGAGACTGAACTCTCCCAGCTTGTTTCTGCCAGAACATATCAGTTCCAGGTCACGTTTCTGCAGCACACATGTCATGGTGTGAGCACAAGCTGTCAATATGAAGAAGAGAGAAGCTTCTGTGACAGGTCCCACATCTACATTCCAGACCCATTACAGCAAGAAAGCTTGTTCCCCTTGAATGAGCTGCCGCTCCTTCAGTTGGCTCCCCCAGCTGTGGAAATGCATCCATTACTGGAGAAATTCTCAGGGTCGAGGCCCATAAGAGGCCATGCCTCTGCTTGTCATATATATTTACAGGACGGACTTGGAATAGTCATAATTGGGGGTAGGGGTGAGGAGGGACAAACAGGTAGAAACACAGCATGTCTCCCCAGAAGGTGCTACCTGTCATTTCACATTCTCACCATGTAAGTGCATTCAAATCTAGAATCATAAAAATAAGTGAGCTTCAGAATTAACTTCTTTTTAGTAAAAACCTCATACTTCCGAAAGTAGCTTTCAAGAAGTGGGTAAACAAACATTGTAATGAAAGTTATAAACTCTAATTGCCCACTACCTTTGAATTCTAGTTTCCAGATATGAGGAGGTTGAAAAGGAGATAAGTAGTATGCCTGATAGAGAACTTAAAGTAATGGTCATACTTAATGGACTTGAGGAAGGAGTGGAGGACCTCAGTGAGACCCTCAACAAAGAAATTAAAAAAAAAAACATAAAAAAGAACAAATAAGAGATGAATAACTCAGTAAGTGACATTAAAAACACACTAAATGGAAAACAGTAGGCCAGAGGAAGCAGAACAGATCAGCAACTTGGAGGATGGAGTGATGGAAAGCAATCACGCTGAACAGGAGAGAAAAAAATGATAAAAAAGTGAAAATAGACTAAGGTAATTCACCAACACCATCAAGCATAATACTCATATTATAGGGATCCCAGAAGCAGAAGAGAAAAGGGGGTGGAAAATTTGTTTGAAGAAATAGTAGTTAAAAATTTCCCTAATCTAGGAAAGGAAACAGAAATCCAGATCCAGGAGGCAAGAGAGCCTCTAGCAAAATCAATGCAAGGAGGTCCATATCAAGACACATAGTCATTAAGATGGCAAAAAATAGTGATAAAGAAAGAATTTGAAAGGTTGCAAGAGAAAAGAATACAGTTACATATAAAAGAAATCCCATAAGGCTATTAGCTGATTTTCAGCAGAAATTTTATAGGCCAGAAGGGAGTGGCATGATATATGCAAAGTGCTAAAAGGGAAAAACCTACAGCCAAGAATACTCTAACCAGCAAGGCCATCATTCAGAATAGAAGGGGAAACAGAGTTTCCCAAACAAAAGTTAACTGAATTCACAACCATTAGACCAGTGTTATCCAAAATGTTAGGATGTATCTATGAGTGGAAAACAATAACCATAAGTAAGAGTAAGAAAAATAGGAAGCACCAATGCAAAAAACAGTATGTCTGTAAAGATCAGTTCAAGAGAAGCACAAAATAAAAGGATGTAAAATATAACAAATATCTGAAACATGGAGAGGAGAGCAGCAAAGAATGAGCTCAAAATTAAGCACCCATCACCTTAATATAGACTGCTTTATGCATAAGATGTTATATACAAACCTAATTTTTAACCACAAATCAGAAACCAGTAATAGATATGCAAAAAATTAAGAGAAAGCCAGAAAACTGTGAGAGAAAATAGCAAGAGAAGAAAGGGACAGAGAAGAACTACAAAAACAGCCATAAAACAACTAATAAAATGGCAGTAAGTTCATACCTGTCAATAATTACTTGGAATATAAACATTCCAATGAAAAGACATAAAGTCTTTTGGACTAAACACTCCAATGAAAAGACATAAGGTCTTTTGGATTAAATGGATTAAAAAGCAAGACCCATCCATAAGCTGGCTAAAAGAGATTCATTTCAGACTTAAAGACACATACAGATTGAAAGTGAAGGGATGGAAAAGTATTTATCTTGTAAATGGAACTGAAAACAAGTGGACATAGCAACACCTATATAAGATAAAATACACTTTAAAACAAAGACTGTAATGAGACAAAGAAGGACACTAAATCATAAAGCAAACAGTCTAACAAAAAGATATAACAACTGTAAATATTTAGGCATCCAACATGGGAGTACCCAAATGCATAAAGCAGCTAATAACAAATATAAAGAAAGTAATCAATAGTAATACAATAATAGTAGTGGACTGTAACACCCCACTGACATCAATGGATAGATCATCCAAACAGATAATCAATAAGGAAAGAGTCACTTGACCAGATGGACCTAACAGACATATTCAGAATATTCTATCCTAAAAGAGCAGCATACACATTATTTCCAAGTGTACATGGAGCGTTGTCTAGAATAGATCATATATTAGGCCACAAAATAAGTTTCAACAAATTCAAAAGATTGAAGTCATACTATGCATCTTTTCCAACCACAATGCTATGAAACTAGAAATCAACCACAAGAAAAAATCTGGAAATAACACAAATACATGCAGGTTAAATAACATTCTACTAAGCAATGAATGGGTTAACTAGGAAATCAAAGAGAAAATTAAAAAATACATGGAAACAAATGAAAGTGAAAACACAATGGTCCAAAATCTTTGGAATTCAGTAAAAGTGATTGTAAGAGGGAAGTTTAGGACAGTATCAATCAACCTCAAGAAGCAAGAAAAATCTCACATGAACAACCTAACCATATAGCAAAAGTAGCTAGAAAAAGAACAAATAAGGCCCCAAACCAGCAGAAGGAAGGAAATAATAAAGATTAGAGCAGAAATAAATGAAATAGAAATAAAAAACAATAGAACTGCTTAATAAAACCAGGGGCTGGTTCTTTGCAAAGATAAAGAAAACTGATAAACATTTAGCCAGACTCATCAAAAGAGAAAGAGATAGAGAGAAAATACTCAACCAAAATCAGAAATGAAAGAGGAGAGATAACACCTAACACCACATAAATACAACGAATTATAAGGAAATATTATGAAAAATTAAATGCCAACAAATTGGACAATCTAGAAGAAATGGATAAATTCCAGAAACATAACCTCCCAAAACTTAATCAGGAAGAACTAGAAAATTTGAACAGACTTATTACCATCAATAAAATTGGACCAGTAATCAAAAAACTCCCAACAAACAAAAAGCCAGAACCAGATGGTTTCACAGGAGGAAGGAATTCTACCAAATATTTCAAGAATTAATACCTATTTCTCAAACTATTCCAAAAAATAGATGAGGAAGGAAAAATTACAAATACATTCTGTAAGGCCAGCGTTACCCTGATACCAAAACCAGACAAATACATTACAAAAAAGAAAACTATAGGCCAATATCTCTGATGAACATAGATGCAAAAATCCTCAAGAAAATATTAGCAGAACAAATCCAACAATACATTAAAAAATCATTCAGCACAATCAAGTGGAGTTTGTTTCTGGAATGCAATAGTAGCAAATCAATCTGGCTCAACAGTAGCAAATCAATCTCCTATTGATATATCACATCAACAGGAGAAAGAATAAAAACCATATGATCATTTCAATAGATGCAGGAAAAGTATTTGACACAGAAAACATCCATTCTTGATAAAAACCCTCAACAAAGTAGGTTGAGAGGGAACATACCTCAACATCATAAAGGCCATAAAAGAAAAACTCACAGCTAACATCACAATCAGGAATAAGACAAGATTGCCTACTCTCACAACTTTTATTGAACATAGTACTGGAAGTCTTAGCCATAGCAATCAGACAAGAAAGGAAGAAAGAAAGAAAGAAAGAAAGGTGGGAAGGAAGGAAGGAAGGAAGGAAAGAAAGAAAGAAAGAAAGAAAGAAAGAAAGGGCATCCAATTTGGTAAGGAAGTAGTAAACTTTTCTCTTTTTTTTAAATGTTTATTTCTGAGAGAGAGACAGAGTGCAAGTGGGGGAGGGGTAGAGAGAGAGGGAGACACAGAATTTGAAGCAGGCTCCAGGCTCTGAGCTGTCAGCACAGAGCCCAACATGGGGCTTGAACCCACAAACTGTAAGATCATGACATGAGCCAAAGTCGGATGCTTAACTGACTAAGCCACCGAGGCACCCAATATACAGAAAACCCTAAGGACTCCATCAAAAACTGCTAAAACTGATAACTGAATTCAGTAAGTCACAGGATACATAATCAATATACAGAAACTCATTGTATTTCTATACACTAATAATAAAAGAACAGAAAGAGAAACTAAGAAAACAATCCCATTTACAAGTACATCAAAAAGAATAAAATGCCTAAGAATAAATTTAACCAAGGAGGTGAAAGACCTGTACTCTGAGAGCTATAAAACTTTGATGAAAGAAATTGAAGATGACACAAACAAGTAGAAAGAAATTCCGTTAGCATGAACTGGAAGAACAAATATTTTTTAAATGTCCATATTACCCAAAGCAATCTACAGATTTAACACAGTCCCTACCAAAATACCAAAAGCATTTTACATAGAACTGGAATGAAAAATCCTAAAGTTTGTATGGAAGCACAGAAGACCCTGAATAGCCAAAGCAATCTTGACAAAGAAGATCAAAAGTGTAAGGTATCACAATTCCAGATTTCAAAATATACTACAAAGCTTTAGTAATCAAAACAGTATGGTACTGGCACAAAAATAGAATGATCAATGGAAAAGAAGAGAGAGTCCAGAAATAAATCCATGCTTATATGGTCAATTAATCTTTGAAAAAGCATGCAAGAATATGCAATGGGAAAAAGACAGTGTCTTCAACAGATGGCGTTGGGAAAATTGGACAGCTTCATGCAAAAGAATAAAACTGGGCCACTTTTGTATACCATACACAAAAATAAACTCAAGATGGATTACAAACCTAAATATGAGATCTGAAACCATAAAACTCCTATAAGAGAGCAGAGGCAATAATCTCTCTGACATTAGCTGTAGCAAAATTTTTCTAGATACGTCTTCTGAGGCAAGGGAAACAAGATCAAAACTAAATTATTGGTACTACATCAAAATAAAAAGCTTCTGCAGAGCAAAAGAGTCAATCAGCAACTCTAAACGACAACCTACTGCTTATATATTTGCAAATGACATATCCAATAAAATGTTAGTGTGCAAAATATACAGAGAATTTACATAAGTCACCATCAAAATCACACAATTAATCCAATTAAAAAATGGGCAGAAGATGTAAGTAGACATTTTCCACAGAGGACTTACAGATGGCCAGCAGACACATGAAAAGATGCTCTACATCACTAACCATCAGGAAAATGCACATCAAAACCACAATAAGATCTACCTCATAGTTGCTAGAATGGCTAAAATAAAAAACACAAGAAACAATTGTGTGAGGATATGGAGAAACGGGAATCCTTGTGCACTGTTGGTGGGTGCAGTCACTGTGGAAAACAATATGAAGGTTCCTCAAAAAATTAAAAATAGGGGCATCTGCGTAGCTCAGTCAGTTAGGCATCTAACTCTTGGTTTTGGCCAGGTCATGATCTTGCGGTTTCATGAGTTTGAGCCCCGCATCAGGCTGTGTCCTGGCAACATGGAGCCAGCTTGGGATTCTCTCTCTCTCCCTTTCTCTCTACCCACCTCCCACTTGCACTGTCTCTGTCTCTCTCAAAATAAATTTAAAAAACTTAAAAAAAATTAAAAATAGAATTACCATATGATCCAGTAATTCCATTACTGGATATTTACCCAAAGAAAATGAAAACACTAGTTTGAAAAGATACATGCACCCTTATGTTTATTGCAGCATTATTTACAATAGCCAAATTATGGAAGCAGCTCAAGTGTCCATTGATAGATGAATGGACAAAGAAGATGTGGTGTATATATATATATATATACACACACACACATATATATAATGGAATATTATTCATTTACAAAAAAGAATGAAATCTTGCCATTTACAACAACATGCATGGAACTAGAGAGTATAATGCTAATGAAATAAGAGAAATACCATGATTTCACTCATAATTGGAATTTACAAAACAAAACAAATGAACAAAGAAAAAAAGAGACAACTCAAAAAACAATCTCTTAACTACCAAGAACAAACTGTTGGTTACCAGTGGGCAGGTGGGTGGGGGAATAAGCTTAATAGGTAGGTGGGATTAAGAACACACTCATTACAATGAGCACTGAGTGATGTATAGAATTGTTGAATCACCATATTGTACATGTAAAACTAATATAACACTGTATGTTAACTATAATGGAATCAAAACTTAATAAATGAATAAAATAAAGAAACAGCTATATGAAAATGAAAAAAGAAGAAAATAGCTAGAAACCAATAGTTTAGTAGAAGAGATATTAATGTCTATGCAAATTTTAAATGTGTGCTCTCAATGGTTCAGCAACTGAATTTGCAGGTAATATTCAAGTGTATTATGTAATTATGTAACATGTAAATATCAATAAATAAACTCCATATAAAGGCTCTTACTATATATAGTTTTCTTAGTAAAATGAAAAAACTGAAACCAACCTATATGTTCATAGCAGTGGTAAAGCCAATTTAATTTTGGTATATTTCTATTATGGACTTCAGCTGTATAGAAATAGTCTTGAAAACACAACGTTAAGAAACATTCAGGTTACAGAAGATTATTTATAGTACAGTAAATCATTTACATAAAATTTACATATACATAAATAATCTATGTTGTTTATCAGTATATATTTGGAAAACATATAAAAACCAGGGCAGAATCACAAAATTCATGATAGTACTTAACCTTGAAGAGATGGGTGATGAGAAATGTGACCAAGGAAAGGTTTAAAGGCAATTTCAACTTTACTGGTAATAGTTTATTTATTAAAAGATTGGATAAAATATGACATAATATTCATATTTTTTAATTCTGAGTGGTAGCTGCATGGGTATTTATTTTATTATCTTTTAAAAGACTTTTTGGTATTTATTTTTCAAAATAAAAAATAAATTATGACAGTTTATAAATTCAAAAGACTAGTAAAACAAGGTGAAATGGGATAATTGTTAAAGACTATTAGGGTGGCTTTTATCATTATAAAAAGCTTAGTAAAGCCATGCATTGGGCAGGAACATGGCAGTGAGTGAACCCTAAGGTCCTTCACCATTTCCCTCCTGCTTAGGACTCTGCAGTCTGAGCCCCAGAATAAATGAATTTCCACTCCTCCCCATCACCTGACTGGCTCCACCTCACCCTTCATTTCTCCGTGTGCACATCATTCTTTGGAGGAAGTCTTTTTTATACGAGTTGCCAATACCCTTCTTCGTATTTGAAAAGATGTGTGTCCCTCATTCTTGCAGCATTTATCAGCTTAGTATAATTTCTTGTTTACTTATTTGTCTCCCCTGTGAGATTTCTGGCTCCCTAGGCTTTGTGAGAGCTCTAGCTGGCCCAGTTCCCAGCCCTAACTACAGGCTTCCCACATTTTTGCTGAATTGTATAGATTCTTGGGCCAGACTGGGTGCTGCAGTGGGGCTCTGCTAGCAGAGGGCAGAACGAGGGTACTGATTGCCTGAAGATGCCAGTAGGAAATATTCAAAACAAACCATCTACTGAAAACCTTTTGCCTGGAGCTGGACTTGCATTTCAGAATCATTAATGTCTGAAGCCGATTTTCGTGGGGAAAAAAGGGGGTGGGGGTGGGTAGAATCAGTGTTTAAAAGGCAGCTATCTTGACTGTTGCCTTTCCTCCTTGTTTTATCTAAACACAAATAGGGAAAGTTGGCTCAGAAATCATTCAAAATTGTACTTGTCTTTTATAACCTCAAAATCCCCCATGTAACAGTTTTCCACACAAAAAAAGCCAAGTCGCAGCCCTACGGAAAACATCCTATGGATATTTTCCTGTTTTTGCCATCCTGCCCAATTTTTTTAAATGTAGGACTCACATCAGACGTACCCATTGTTAAGTAATGGGGAAAACATGGGTGGTGAAAAGCACACACCCATCCAGCTTGACCTTAACTCATTCCTAGTTTTAAAGTCAAAACTTGGGGCGCCTGGGTGGCTCGGTCGGTTGGGCAGCCGACTTCGGCTCCGGTCATGATCTTGCGGTCCGTGAGTTCGAGCCCCGTGCCGGGCCCTGTGCTGACAGCTCAGAGCCTGGAGCCTGTTTCAGATTCTCTGTCTCCCTCTCTCTGACCGTCCCTCTTTCATGCTCTGTCTCTCTCTGTCTCAAAAATAAATAAACGTTAAAAAAAATATTTTAAAATAAAGTCAAAACTTAATTTTGATGTCTCTTGGTTTGAGAGCTACTGGTCAGAACTTATCAAGGGCATGATCTCCACTCTGATTTCTGAGGAAGATAATGTACCCAAGACCCACGCATACTGTTAAGGCAAAGACCCTGTGATAGGCTGTGCACCCACATCTGAGCGTTCACTACCCCTTCCCACACTCCGCCTGCTGGCTTGGAGGGTTCACTCCCTCCCTATGGGCAGCACCTGGCCACATGACTTGTTTTGGCCAATGAAACGTGAGCGGAAGTGAAGGCGGGCCTATGGGGCAGAAAGCTCTAAGGGGCATGGCAGCTTTCTCCCCTGAAGGCTCAGTCTGCTTTTTTTCGACAAGGTGAAGGGCACGTGCTAGAAAGCGGCTGCTCTTTTAGCCTGAATTCCAGGATGAAACAGATCCATAGAGCCAACTTGCAGCTGATATATAATGTGAGCAAAGGGGAGAAACGGAACAGAAATGCTTTGTTTTTGAAGCCATTAATATTTTAGGGTTGTTCGTTACCGTAGCATAACCTACTGAAAGACGGTTGATGGTGAATTTAAAAAATTAGGATAAATCGAAAATATGCTCCACACAGTAATCACCAGGCTGCTGATCAGCCACCTCTCTGCCTCCTACAGCAGGTGCTCTGTGAAAGGTGGGAGGGAATTTTGCCACAGGCTAGCCTCTTTTCTTCTGCAAGGCCAGTTGTAGCACATATTCTGTTTCTGGCACACAAGCTGGCAAAGAGCCTACTGGATCTTTCTTCTTCTTCTTCTTCTTCTTCTTCTTCTCCTTCTCCTTCTCCTTCTCCTTCTCCTTCTTCTTCTTCAAATTCATTTCTAAGACCCAGAATCTTCTGAGTCCAGAACAAGATCCAGTGTTCCACCTAACTTCCAAGGGAGATCTTTAACAAATTTCTCACCTGGTTGCAAGTGAGCATTAATGATTGAATGGAATAGATTGTTTTCTATCTTTTCTGTATCACTGGTTGGAAAAACTAGCATTTTCCAAATTAGAGTCATTTTTTTCCCTATTGATTTCACTGCTAGTGAGTCTCAACTATTTCTCTGGGAAGATAGAAGACCTTTCATTAAATATTCCTTGTACGTGCACATAGCCAAGAACCTGCCTGTAGCCATCCTATTGTACAAGGGCTAAACCAGAGTTTTGTAATTACTGAGAGAGAGAGATTTAAAAAAGCACTTTCATGGAAACATGATGCTTGGCAGGGGTGCTGTTCTGGAGGAAACAGAAATTGACTAAAGAAGGTGATAATATATGCTCTTTACACACTGGAAACATGGAATGAACTGGTCTTGTCTCCATTTAACTTGAGTAGAATCAGTCCGTTATTTTATTCAGCACACATAGGAACATTCTGCCTATCAAAAGAATTATCTCTCAATACCAAACATGCATATGCTTCGGAGACTTCAACCTGCCATTATTAGCTATTATCCTAGGTACATATTTTAAACAAAAAACAGGGCACGGGACTACAATGATTGCTTTTTTCTTTTTAAATAAGCGCTACACTCAATGTGAAGTTTAAACTTACAACCCCAAGATCAAGACTGGCATGCTGTATCAAATGAGCCAGTCAGACACCCCTACAACGATTGTTTTTAATGTTTAGAATATTAGCTAATACTAGTAATAAACAGGATCTTGGTTTCTTTAGAAACTAAGGTAGGATGTACTCTTGTGCAGTAAATCATCTGCCTTTGATATGAAAGGATTTTACTTCTTCCCCCTCCCCCTAACCTTTCTTCTTTCCTTTCCTTCTCTCCTGTCACCCATCCTGTGCTCTGGACAGCCTCAATCTTCAATGCTTGGTACCCATTTCCCACCTCCACCATCTACCTGATCTTCTCAGCCTTCAGGGGACAGTGGTGCAGCAGAAGGGGCATTAAGCTTAGAGTCATGGGAGTTACGGTTGAGTTCTAGTGTTGCCACTAACACACGGAGTACCTTGAGATAAGTCGCATAAGCTTTCTGTATACCCATGTCCCCATCCATATAGTAAACTAAGGATGTTTTAATTATTTCTAAGGTCCATTGCAACTTTTCAATAATATGGGTCTTCCTACTTGGGTACATACCAGTTGGTTATTTGAATCTGCTCTAGCTTTCATAATCCATTTTTGCCACTTTTTGTTATTATTACTGACATTTGGGCTTTGAAAATAGGTATCCTGTCGTATCCAATAGTTGCTTTTTTATATTTAAAGAAAACATTTTTTAAATATAAAATATGCTTTTATGATGATATTCCTCCTTTATAGATTTAAAAAGAAAGTCCAGGAGTGCCTGGGTGGCTTAGTAGGTTAAGCGTCTGACTTCAGCTCAGGTTATGATCTCTTGGTTCATAGGTTCAAGCCCCACATTGGGCTGTGTGCTGACAGCTCAGAGCCTGGAACCTGCTCCGGATTCTGTCTCCCTCTCTCTCTTCTCTGCCCCTCCCCGGCTGGCGCGCACTCTCTCTCTTTCTCTCTCAAAAATAAACATTAAAAAAATTTTAAAAAAGAAAGTCCATAACATAGGGTTGCAGACTTGGATGGGAAGCTGTAGGGAATATTCTTCCTGAAAATGGCAAGTGAGTTAATCCAAGTTGCCAGAGGAGAGTAAGCTACTTTTAACAGAATCTCATCATCTGTTCTGCAAAAGGCAAGAGTGTTGATTTCCATTTTTACTCCCAAAGTTCTTTTCTTCATGAGCCAAGTCTTAGGCAAGAAAATGTGGTAGTGTTATATTTACCTCTCAGCTGGTGGAATAAAGGAGAGGAAGTAAAATCGGTCACATCACAGTCAACATAGCTTGTGTCTGGCAGAGCTGAGAAATGGTGTCCAGGCTTGTTTTATGCCATTTGAGTTACGATCTGACACATGGTGGACACTGCAAGCCATCACAAAACAGTGTGCCCTGCAGGGAGCCAATGGCCAGTCGAATCTCTCTAGGAAGTCAAATCTCTCTTGTCCCACATGCAGCTCCCCACATTCCCCCAAGTTATTCCAGGATTGGCAAGGACATTACTCCCTCTTTTCCACATGTCTCCTTTCCTCTACTGAATTAATTTAAACATTCTTGTTAATATGTACTACTGAGAAATGAAATCACAAAAATAAAGACTTGATAAAACCAAATTGAGAGAGAGTATACAGATGTGGACACTCTTCATAACACTGTTGGGGTAAGCCTAAAGTGGCACAACTTTCTGGAGGGTAATTTGGCAATATAGATCAAAAATTTAAATGCATAAAAACATTCCACTTCTACTAGTTATCCTAGAGTTAGCTCAAGAGTGTGCACAGGTGTTCATTGCATAATTGTGTATGAGAGCAAAATCTAGAAAAAAACTTTTAGGATATGCTGACTGTGGATCAATAGGGAATGGGTTAAATAAATTACGGTCCATCCATACAATGGAATTCCTACATGCACTGGAAGAATGCAGTAGGTCTACATGCACTGACAACAAAAGATAGCCCAAATGGACTCCTTTTAAAAGACACATTGCAGTGGTCTGCACCTCAAATGAACTTCATGTAATTGTCAGACGAGTGACCCTTACAATGAGTAAACTGATCAACATAAGAATATGACAAATACATAATCATAAGTGTAAAAAAAATAACAGGTACACTGCAGAACTCATTTTCTACATGTAAATGGATACCACTCACATAACTGTATGAATATATTTAAAATTGCTTGTATATGTATTAGAAAACATATAAAGGCATATTTGAGTAATTATTAATAGAGGTTCCTGTGTAGAAAGGAAAGAGGTGGGAGTAGAAAGGAAGATTTTACTTTTCTAATTAAAAATTTGCCGACTTAACTACTTCATATTTCAATGCTCATGCATTTATTACCTTTACCCTTTTTTTTTTTCAGAATTTGTTAATTTATTTTGAGAGAGAGAATGCATGCATGAGTTGGAGAGGGGCAGAGAGAGCGGGAAAGAGAGAATCCCAGGCCGGCTTTGTGCCGATGCGGGGCTCAATCTCACAAACAGAGATCGTGACCTGAGCCAAAATCAAGAGTCAGATGCTTAACTGCCTGAGCTACCCAAGCGCCCCTTACCTTTACCTTTACATAAAACTTTTTCAAAATAAAAAACTAGAAACATCTTTTTAAAAAGGAGGAAATGGTGAAATAACTTATGATATAACCATAAAATATAACAGTAGCCAACCATTAAAAATTGTCTCCTACGACTATGTTTGCTGACAGGAGAACATTTGATTATGTATTGCTATTTTTAAAATAAGTTTACAGAGCAAAAAGAGCAAGAGGGTGAGCAGGAGAACCGTTGGAGCCCCCCGGGGACACATGCCAGGTTGAGTTCTTAAAACACCAGTGCCAGCGCAGTACCCAGCACACCTGTCTCGAAAGCAGCACTTATCTGATGCACCCTACTTGCCTGCACTGTGCTACAGGCTTGTGTCCTTACATCCTTAATGGTTGATCCTCACGACAACCTCATTTCTCCCCATCTTACAAACAAGGAGATCGAAGATTAGGGAGGGTGTTTAAGAAACGAAGCTGGGCTCCAGACCCAGGTTTTTCTTCCCAAACCCAACGGTTTGTGGAATAAATTAATCAAATCAAAGAACGACAGCATGAATCATGGAAAGATGACAGGACTGCACTAGACTGAATAAGTACAACAGTGAATATGGAAATCATAATTCAGGGAGAAATCCTTACTCTTTCACAGCACCTGAGCAAGGGAAGGTGTGGGCTCTAGGCCAGGTGTTGAGTCCTGATTTCTTGACTTCGGGTAGTCATAAGCACTGGAAAGGTCATTAGTGATCACATAAGTTCATTGTTTTTCCACCCGTAAATTGTAACCAATTAATGGATCCTGAAATCAGTGTAGTCAGTCACAACTAGTATTTTTTTTAAAATAGTGAACTGGAATAGAATGCAATACAGAAAAAAAATCAGATATAGTGCATATTGTGAAGGTCCATATATTTTTGTGAAACATATTTCAGTTATATGTTATATACAGAGAACTGTGTGCATTAAATCACACTGCAAAGTATTAATACATATGGCAGCCAAAAAAGTTCTAAAACCATCAATTCAATTTCAGCTCCTTCGTTAGATGACAGCCCTAAGGTCTAGAGGGATTAGACCTTGAAGACCCTTAGAGGGATTAGGCTCCTTGAAGACCATAATGTCTTTGTCTGCGGAACCTGACTCCATCTTATGTTTTCCCACTTATATTCTTTGTGTTTTAAAAGCCCCATCTTTCAAAAAGAATTAAGGTTACTGAGCTCACCTTTCTGACGAGGCTACTAGGAAAGATAATGTATGTATAAATATAGAAGCTGCCATGTTATTATTGCTATGTTGAGACTTAGCATGCTATTAATACAGGATAAGCCAGTGGATTCTGGCAAGACCCAAAGTCACTCCCTCGGCATCAGGTGAACAAAGCAGGTTTCCTGTGAAGTGAGGACTCCACAGCTGATGTCCTCACAAGAATGTTTCAAAGTTGTAAATGACCCACAGGTAGGAAGAGAAGCATTTGGCATGGCATTAGCCATGCAGTATGACAGTTGTGGAGCATCTAGCATCACTGTCCTCCAAGCACCCAAAAGCAAAGTCTTTTTTCAACTCTAGTTCTTGCTCCAGCTGTACATATTTCATCTCAACAGGTATATTAAAGTCATAAGAAAATGTTCATTGTGATCCATTTCAATGCTCTTCCCAACGCATTACTCTAGTCGGTTTTGTGCTAAGTGAACGTTGTTGCCTTTCTTTAGTCTACCAATGCACTATTTCATTACAGAATTACAAATTTTCCTCCTTTCAGGGACATAAGAAAAAATGTCCTCCTCTTCTCCAGTCTAAGGTGCAAACATTTCATCCCTCCCTACTCCTTGACTGTGATCACCTGTACTGTGAGTCCTTTTGATTTCAGCCCCTGGACCTAGTGAGGGCCCAGTTAGTAATACTCCTTTCTATAGATCTGATACCAGGCACAGTCAAAACACTGTGGCAGGATATTGTATATCTTGAAACAATATGCCTTTACCCCAAAGCAGAATAAGACTGAAAAGCTAACTGGATATTACTAGATTATTCAGTTTCCAACTTTTGCTTCTGTACCACTACCAGACCAGACAAGTATGCTCTGGGCAAGCTAAGACATCCTTAAAGGAACATAGGAAAATAACAATGCTAAAATGCAATACCTTTTGTAGTTTACAACTTTTTTCCCATTAATTACTCATTTCTTCATTGTAACTATTTGGTTTAGATGTGCTTTTCCTTATCTTAATTTATTCTCGTCTCATTAGGATTGGCCTGACTGAGAATGTCTGTTTTTTTAAATTTTTTAAAAAAATGTTTTATTTATTTCTAAAAGCAAGAGAGACAGAGCCCAAGGGGGGTGGGAGGGTCAAAGAGAGAGGGAGACACAGAATCTGAAGCAGGCTCCAGGTGCTGAGCTGTCAGCACAGAGCCCAATGCAGGGCTCAAACTCACAGACCGTGAGATCACTACCTGAGCTGAAGTCTGATGCTTATACAACTGAGCCACCCAGGCGCCCCCAGAGAATGTCTATTTTTAATCCCGTTTTTAACCTGTGCTTATACCCGTATGCAAAGAACAACCTGATCCATTGATTTTTAAGGAAGCCTTTGCCTTGTTTTAGGGGGGGGCTGGAGTGCATGGATTATACAGTAGCTGTGGATCTATTGAGACTCTGCATTTGTATCTGATTTTCTTTTCCATAATGATATTTCTATAAGACCCAAGCCTTCTGCTCTCTGTCCCCATGACAGAAATTTTAGATATCTCTTTGGTATCTGGTCTAAAATAGATTTCCCAATGGTCAGAAGCTGTGGCATCATGATAATTCTTGGGTAACACTAAACATACCACAGCCCTATCTCCAATGCAGAGAACACCAGCATTGACAATAGATCACTTCTTTTGCAATAAGATAAACACTGAGAATGATTAACACTGGAAGAGACAAGTCAGGTACTCTTCTCTTCAAATTCATTTCCCAACTATTTGTAAAAAGTCAAATAAATAGTTTATGAACTTAAATCAGATGATACTACTATAGGTTTATTCGGTTCAAGTCAACTAAATTTAATACGCAGTTACCATGTGCCTATAAATACATGCCAGATGCAGAAGATTCAAAGGGATCAATGTTCCTCATCCTCAAGAAGCCAGCTAGGAGAGATCAACACATACACAAATCTAATAACTTGTGAGCTTACTGTGTGCTAGGTCAACATTAAGAGCTTTCCAGGACCTCCTTTGATTCTCGAAACAATATGAAGAACATTGCCAGAGGTCACTTAGCTTTTTGGTCGCTGAGCTGTAACTTGAGTCCAAGCTTACTGATCCAAAGCTGTTGCTCCTTCCATTTCATTACTGTCCCTTTCCCTGCAACACATATTGTAGTTTCTTGATCTGCAGCAATGATTATAGGATGTACCACTGATTTTATAACATTCTAAACCAACTGCAAATAGCATACATTTACCACCCCCGCCAAGTACATTCTATTTGTATAGTTTGAGTCCAAGCCTTCCTTCTCTTCAGTGAGTCTTCTGAATCACTCTTGTTCAGTGGTTTGTAAACTTTTTTTTTAAGCTTATTTATTTATTTTCAGAGAGAGAAAGAGTGTGTGTGTGTGTGTGTGTGTGTGTGTGTTTGAGAGTGGGTGAAGGCGCAGAGAGAGAAAGAGATAGAGAATCCCAAGCAGGCTCCACACTGTCAGCACAGAGCCTGATGTGGGGCTTGAATTCATGAACCATGAGATCATGACCTGAGTGGAAATCAAGAGTCAGATGCTTAACTGACTGAACCACCTGGGAACCCCTGTAAATATATTTTTTAAATACTTTATTTTTAAGTAATCTTTACACCCACTGCGGGGCTCAAACTCATAACCCAAGATCAAGTGTCACATGTTATACTGACTGAGCCAGTCAGGTACCCTGTAAACTTTTGAGAGAAGAGCTTAGAGGAGGGAGAAACCTCCTAATGCTTTAGAATTCAATAGGAGCATTAAAACCTTCCTTCTTTCTTAACACAACATTCCCCTATGTTCAACCAACATAGGTTGAAGAGTGAGAAGTAGAGAGGCAAGAAATACATTTTTAAGCATTTTTCCTCCTCCAGGGAAATAATGCAGTTCACAACTCCAAGAGCTGAGCAGACACGCTGAGACACAAGTTCCTGATCCAATGTTCCCTACCACAGAGCAGGCAGGAACTCCAGACACAGGTATGCCCCGAACACCCTGTCTGAAGGCCAGGCTGGATCCCCTGGGCCCACAGACACTGCTTTCCCTGCAACTCAGAACTGAGGGGGTGTTAGTAATAGGTCTAGATGTGACAGATCTCTGCTGGGATCCCATCTGGCAAGGTCTCCGGGCACAGGCAATTGATGCAGAACCTTTTAAATTTCCTGTGTCTGGAGGAGGTCCTGGGCCATGGCTTCCTCAGGTGTTGGGAGAAGCAGGCTTTCAGCCATGCTTCCTGCTCGTTCAGAGCCCTAGCCTGTCAGGATATTTCTTAAGTCAGGATTTGTCAGATGTGCTCTCGTGTGGAAAGATATAACACTTGTCTTCTGCCAGTTTCTTTATCATGGAGCATTTGGTGTCCTAAAAAAGAGAGGGAGAAATGTCCTAGAATAGCCCATAAAGGCCAAAAAGAAACACATAATGGGCCCTGGTATTCTATAAACAGTCTCAGCTGAACTACTCTGACCCAGAAGAATTCCTAGCTGGCAGGCAACTTAAAGTGAGTGGCAGACAACTTAAAGACTTTACTGGAATAAAAGGGCATTGCTTAGAAGGATACAGAGGAGCTCAAGGGATTGAAGAGAGGGTGAAAACAAACAAACAAGAGAAAGGACAGGGCTGGCTCCTGGTGTAAGGACTGGTCCCTGGGATTTTGTAGTTTTGGGTTTGTTTGTTTGTTTGTTTGTTACCAATGTTACAATTAGAAAGTAGCCAATTCCTCCATAACTGCTTTCTTTGTTGCATGCTTATTGAGAATTAAAGTATGCATTATAAAGTACTGTGTCATTGTTCAATTTCTTGACTTTGATAACTGCACTGTTGTTCTGGTACAGAATATCTTTGTTCTTAGGAAATGTTGAACTATCGGGGTAAACAAGCATGATATATGTACACAACCTTCCTTAAGATGGTTTCATGGTAAAAGAAATTATTATATTATTACAAAGAATGATAAACCAAATGTGGCAAAATTTAAAATTAATGAATCTTCTTGAAATTTTTCTGTAAGTTTGGAATTATTTTTAAATAAACAGCTAAACAAAAAGTAAAACAAAATCATGCTTTCTAGGTATTCTCATCTAAGATCAGCACAATCCAAGTCTCTGGGGGAAAGATTTTAAAGAACCCCAGGGACCTCAGTGGGCAGCCAGGGTTAAGAATCAGAACCTAGGACTCAGGTCTGCCCTTGGTTAACGACACCATGGAAAAGTAACCTCCAAATTAATAATAACCATTACTTTAACCATATATCATCTTAACTGTTTATTATATTTATGGTTTTCATTATAAAGTAATATAACCACATTATGTAAAAATTGGAAAATATTTTTAAAAAGAGAAAGTGATTACCATAACGTATGCAATGAGAGCATTTTGTTCTGTTTCCTCCAAGTAGAATTTTTAATGTATATATTCACTTCCTAGATAGTATGGCACATTGAACACATGACTTTAGTGCTGTTATTTTCATTTGACATTGAAAATGTCTTCAGAGCCATCATTTTTGATGATACTGTACCAGGTGGATGTTTTGTTATTGATTTAACTATTCTCCTATGCTTGCACATTTAAGTTGTCTTGAATTTTTATTTATTTTAATTTTTTTGTGAATTACAAATAATGCTGCAGGGAACAAAATTGCTCATAGCAGTGTTTTCATTATTTCAGGCCATTTGCAAGAGCAGGGTTATTGGGTGAGGATATGTCCATTCTCATAGCCCTCAACTCATACTGCCAAACTGCTTTGCTAAAGAGCTTTAACCGTATATGCTGTAATCAGCAAGAGATGCTAGTTTTGCAGCATTTGACATTGTAAATTTTTTGTTGTAAATTTAATATGTGAAAAATGTGTGAGAAGTAGGTCAAGGCTGGCAGAAGCTGATTTTAACTCTTATTCTGTCACTAACTAGCAATGATTCATTAAGATTTTCCCTTAATCTCTTTTCATCATTTCTTGTATTTATTCAACAAATGCTTATTGAGCATTTGGGTTCCAGGCATTGTCCTCAGTGCTGGGACTATGGTAGCACTGTAGGTTGGGATCCCTGAAACGTGGACTCTGAAATGGAGATTAGTGTGCAAGGGAGTGGTTACAGAGTGCTTTCGGGATCAACACACACGGAAAGGTGATGACAAAGCAGGACCAGGCAGAGAGAGAATGAACGTTGCAACAAAGTCTCAGGGAAGCCACAGCCAACCCCATGCGCAGCTATGAAAATGAGAGATGCCTTCAAAGGTACCCTAAATTGGGGTGAGGGGCTGGGCCTTTATGTCCCCCTTTCATCTGGTGACTGGATACTGGTTGCCCTGGAAGTGGACATGGTCTTGATTGAGGCAACTGTCTTCAGGCCTGTCGATGCCTGAGGAGGACTGCTGGCTGAGGGCCATGGGTGGCAATACTTCCAGTGGTTGGGAACAGAAGTCTTTCTTTCCTGAAGGGAAATCTGGGAGGTGCGTCACAACACTACTAAAGCGGTGAGAAAAGGAGACAACTGTCTCTGCCCCATGAAGGAGAGATAGACACTGATATTACACACACGCGCGCGCGCACACACACACACACACACTGACAAACTGAAAAGCACTATAACAGAAAAGTTCAGGTTCCATGAGTGTGGAGAGCAAGGGAACTTGATCTTATCTAGGAGTTTCAAGGAAAATATCCTTGAGTAAGTGATATATAGCTGAGATATGGAGGATAAAAAGAAAGGGAGGAGGACATGTGTTAGAGGAAAGAACACTATGCAAAGACCTGAACCTGGAGGGAACAGATGTTTCAAAGAATGAAAAGAAAATCAGAATGGCTGGTGTGCAGAAAATCAGAAGGGATGAGATCAGAATGAGGGCAGGGGGAGGGGTAGGACCAGCCCAGGGCCACTTTCTAGGCCTGAAGAGGATATTATTTTTCCACACCACAAACAATACGAAATCTTTGAAGAGTATTAAGCACATGGGTGACATAGTCAGGTTTGTATTTTAAAAACTATTTTTGGTTGTAATAAATGAATTGAAATGGAGGGGGAAAGATGCAAGAGATGAGTTAGGCCAGAGTGGTGCAAGTGGACATGGAGAGAAGCAGATAGACCTGAAAGAGATAAAATTGATAGGACTTGGCCGTGGATTTGATTCAGGAGGTGAAGTAGAGGGCGTGTCAGGAATGACCCCAGGTTTCTGGCTGGTAATTCATCCCCCAACAGCTGGATTGTTCTGGTGCTGTTCACTGAGATGGGGACACTGGAGGGAGGTAGATGGCACGTTCAGTTTTAGCCTCCCTTGAATTTGAGGTAACATAGAGATGATATGTTGAGAAGGTGGAGAGTTTCTAGAATTCACAGGGGACTGAGGGGGAGAGAGACATCTGGCAGGTACTGGGAAATGGTTGGAAATTTAAATAATGGGCATGAGGAAATCACCCAGGAGAGATTACAGAGAAGGAGGCTAGTGCAAATCTTGAGGAGCTTTGGCATTTAAATTGGGTAGAGGAGGATAATACATTAAAGGAGATTGAGAAAACAAGGGTAATAAGCAAACTCTTGGGAGAGGGTGGTTCATGGAAGTGAAGGGAAGTGATTCAGCAAGAAGGGAGTAGTCAAAGTGTAGACAGACAGAAAAGTTAGCTGAGAGGAGAACTGAGAAGTGGCATGGGCTGGGCAGCTTGTCTGTCATTAGTGAATTCAGGAACTCCTCTGTGAGCTTAGAAGAACAGAGTGAAGAAGTTTGGTTGCAGAGTGTAGTAAAGAGGGGGCAATGGAAGGGGGACCTATGGGTCAGGTTGATTTCGCTTTGTTTGGCTTTTATGGTGTTTGAATGTGGATGAGAGAGATGAGACAGTGGAGGAAGCCGAATATGTGGCATGGGAAGCAATCTGTACAGTGAGTCCCTGAGGAGGGTGGAGGGAAGGGGATCCTGTGCTTAGAAGGGAGTAACCTCATCCATGTCACAGGAGGGACAGAGAGCATTAGTGCAGATGGAAGAAGGTGCCTGGTTAAGTGTGAGTAAGCTGAAGTGTCCTCTATTGCTTTTTTCTCTATTCATGTAAATAGGAGGGGTGCCATCTGTGGAAAATGAAGGGAGAGTTTGAAGGCATGCAGGTTTTGAAGACAGTGAAGCTAAGGGGTTGAAGTACTTTATAAAGTCATCTGGGCCAGAGTGCCTGCGATTTTCAAGTTCAAGGCACTGATAAAGCATGCTGTTGGTGAAAGTCGAGGACTAAGATGGACTCTACAGAGGATGGTCCTGGTCAGGTAAGGACCTCTTGGTTGAGATGTTTACACTAGAGGGAAAGAAACATTTCTAATTCCCCCCATGCCCAGCCTACTGGCTGAGATCTATCACTCAATAGCCCAGTTTAAATTAATTACTTCTTCTTTCTGGGCAAGATATCACTGGACAGGATCAGCTAGTGGAGGATACCCCTCCAACTCTAATGTGTAATCTGGCCAAGATTGGTATTCTTGGAGGGACTACATCCACAGGGAATATTACATAGGCAAGGTCATGTTATATCAGTTTGGTCTGGTAAGTTAGTAAGTGTCTATTCTGTGTCCTCTGTGTACCAGATACTCGGTGTAGAGCAGAGACAAAAAAGGAGATATTACCCATCTTCATGGAGCTTCCAGCACAGTGGGGAGTCACAATAATAACTAATTAAATAATTATACATGAGTAAAGTATCATAAAGGAGAAGTTTAGACTTCTATAGCAGTTACTAACAAGAGGGCTCCACTTTACTTTAGAGGTTGAGAGAAGATTCCCCAGGGAAAATGAATTTAATCCAAACCATGAAAACAGAGCAAGTGTTTGGCTAATGAAAAACTAGCTTATAAGGCGTCAAAGGGCTATGAACATTGAATTTCAGGAAAGCTATGAAGTCAGTCTTGGGAGGAGTTGGTAATCAGCTGTAGATGACTGTAACTGAAAGGTTAGGTGCCAATGGACTGGCCCATGATTTATTTTTCTAGATTGGTCTTGACTAAGCCTGCGTCTGTGATTATAATTGATCATCCCTGATACATGTTCAGCATTTCATGTTTGTTACCTAATGGCTGCCCATTAGAGTCACCTGGGGCAGAGAGGCTTTACTAACTGTCTGCTGTTTTAAAGCACTTAGACCAACTAGATTAGAATAGCTGGACATGGAGCCTAGTCATTATTCATTTTAGAAAGCTCCCAGGTGGTTTTAATATGTAGTTGGTGTGGAGACCTACTGCTACGGGGCTCTGGAAGCCATGAGCACACTGGGGTTTAGTCTCAGGATATCAGATCTCAGGTCTCAGAATGAGGGCACAGAATTAGAACAAGATCAGCTTCCTTGAACTCTACCCTCTTGTTCAAGTACCACCAGGCATTCCTGCTTCCATGAGGTCTGAGAGATTTAATCCTCGCATACTTTTGAGTTTGAAAAGCCTCTTATTCTTTCTTTTTTGTGCAATTTGCACTCAGTAATTTTGGTCTTATATTCTTGCCTAGTTCATTTACCGGAACTCCAGCCATTCATCCGTCCCTGCCCTTCCTGCAGAGACCTTTGTCACTGTTCTCCTTTGCCATCCACTGGTGTGGGTGGTACGTGCTCAGCTGCTCTCTTACTGATGCTTTTTCCACTGCTCCCTACATTGGAAGCATTGTGTTATCTATAGTGCTCTATAGTCTTTCATGCAACCTACACTCTTAGGCCTTCCGAATTTTGCTCTGTTCCTTCAACTTTATCATCCCCTTTGTGTAAGTACCAGGAATAAAGTGCCCCAGCTACCAGGCTGAAAATATGTAAGTGAAAGCATCCATGGTCATGCTCAAAAGACACATTTCCCAGGCTAAGTCAAATATTCATCTCTGTGTACCAAAGGGTGAGTTCCGTATCTTCTGAGAATTTAAGGCAGTGGATAGGACCACTGAACAGTGACCTTGATAAGATTCTTAGTAGGCTTCTTGCGTTGCTTGGAGCTCCTGAGGTGGGTACACAGCAAGGCCCTTACTGTCTCCTTCCTATAAAATGAAGGTGGCCATGGGCCTGCTAATTTGACAAGATACTCACACTGACTGTTCTCAATATGTTCCACCCTAAACCCATCAGCTATGCTTTTCTCCCAGACTTGCAATACTCCAAATAGTTTTCGGTTCTTTAGATTATTTGACTTTGAAGAGATAGTTCCTGGGAGGTCTGATCACATATTCACATTGGTCTTGGGCTGTCTCACACGAAGGAGGGTGTGTCTCTTGGTATTTAGGTCAGTGGCAAAACACACACAGGGTAATTAATTAATTAAATGTGATATTAAAGTCAGGGATGGGCCCAAACCTTTGAGCATTTAGAAAGACTTTAAAGGTAGGGATAAGCCCAGTTCTGACATGTGCCAGGACCAAGCCAGACTCAGTGAGTCACGAGTGAGCCCAAATACGTTCTCTCAGACTATGGAGGTCTACTCACCTCTTCACCCCAGACACCACAAACCACAAGCACGTCCTCAATGATTCATCTTCACACATCACTGTGTGATGTGGGCCTCTGGTTGCTCACTCCATCCTGCTTAATTGATGGGAGTGGCTGGGGTGGAGATGAAGCCAAGCTGCTGGGCAACTGGGAAGCTGGACCAGTAGCCATCACCCAGTGAACACCAGGGGAAGGCAGGTGTACTGAAGAATGGGCAGACATCCCATAATCCAAACAGTAGGGCTTCATTGTAGAGAGAATAGGGATTAGACAGTGAGTCAGTGTGAATTCATCTCAAAGATTAATGGATTTATGGAGGGTATGTCTTACTTTTGCATCATGGCTATATTCTCATGGTATGTTGTTCATTTTGCCTAACCTCAACAGAATTGCTTTTCATACATATGTTCCTGACTTTCACAAAATGATCCCTGTCACAGAAAGACTTCAGTGAAAGCCTGAATTCCAGGCCTGAACATGGCTTTTGAGGTTGGCTTCTGAGAATGGACATGCCATAAACCCTTAGAAAATCATTTCTGAATAACTGATAATCTCTAATTTAGACAAATCATTCTGTTCTTTTTAGGCCATGATTCTGAAAATTATTATTCCATAGAACATTTTTCTTTTCAAGTTAGAATGAACAATTGTGTTTCCAGAAGGCTAGCTTGCTTCCTTGGTGAAAGTCTGCTCTCTCCACATTTATTCTGTGTCCTTTCCTATATTGATGGTCCTTGTGATATTACTAACCCATAGTGAGTGTGAAGGAAGAGGAAACTGCTAACTTGCTATCCATTTCCAATGTCTTGATTACCTTGAGCATCAAAATAGGGACATTTTGATGGTTTTTACCTTTTCTTAACATAAGCAATGTAGCTTTCTCAGAGGCAAATGGTCTGGGTTCTCTGGGGTTCCTTTTCCTCCTGTATAAAATAAGGAGGCATACTAGAAGTTTTCTAAGTCCTCATTCACCTCTAAGTCTGAGAAATGGCTTTTTAGTAAAAGTGGTAGAAAAAGGTGGAGCCATCATGCATGTCACCCTGGTGGGGGTGGAACAGAATCCTGGATCAGGAATCAAAGTCTTTGTAATATAAACTATCAGTGGGACCTCCTTTAACCACTTCAAAGCTTTAGCTATGAAAGCTGCAAATGGGATCATGTTGATCAACTGAAGCAATGCATATGAAAATGCTTTGAAAATAAAATCATATACAAGAATCAGGAGATTTTGGAATTCGGAGAGCTGCAAAGAGTCTCCCTCAGAAACCATTTTAGGTCTCCGGTCAGCTTAAAATACAGCTACATAGAGATGCTACCCCACCCCCCTATCCAATTTCAGCAACTACAGTGGAGTTGAAATTTGCCAAAGGAATGGCAAGACAATATTACTTTGCTAATGGGAAAAACCATGATTTTAAAATTAGCTAATGACTGTAACTACTGAAAATAAAGGCTTGATTTGAAAGACATTTTGGAAATCTGCATTGGATTTTTAACACCAAATTAGGTTAGAAATTTTTATATTAAAAAAATCAGAGACCTGTTTTCTAGTAGATTCCAGTGGAAAACAGTTTAGGTTAGAGCTATGATGTTTCAAACTCATGTCTTAGTACTGTTCCCAAGTTGTTATGCAAGCTTAGAAAAATGGCTGAATGTCTGAGGTCATGCTCTCCCAATTACAATGTGATTATTAGTACATGCTCAAAGAATTTTCATATATTTTACTCCTAGTAGATAAGTTAAAGGTAATTTATTAGAAACATTTGTAGGGGTGCCTGGGTGGTTCAGTCGGTTAAGTGTCTGACTTTGGCTCAGGTCATGAAATCGCAGTTTGTGACTTTGAGCCTTGCATCGACCTCTGTGCTGACAGCTCAAAGCCTACAGCCTGCTTGGATTCTGTGTCTCCCTCTCTCTCTGCCCCTCCCCTGCTCACACACACACTCTCTCTCTTTCTCAAAAATAAATAAACATTAAAAAAATTTAAAAAGACATTTGTAAAAGTGGTTTAGGTATTTTAGCTCAAAGTTACCATAATGTAACCAAGATACAACTGGCTTTGCATACCTGGTATGCCATAATGGTTTTTTTGTAAATAAAATATTATAAATGTGTTAGGAAAGAAATGTAAAATTCCTTTTTAAAGAGAAGAATCCTTTTTAAACTCCAAATTGGGTTACCATGTAAGTCTATGTTTTCAAAATCAGATTTTCTAAAAGCACAGTCTACCTGCAGCACTGGTGAACAGAGGTTAGTGATATGACTTATTTTCATGTACACGTGACACTGTAAAAAGCACCAACACTGTCACTGATCCAGAACCTAACAGAAAACCTCTAACTTTAAGGAAAACATGTATTTCCCTGAAAATGTCAAAATATGGGGTATTTAAAAAGAACCAAAATTTATGTATGGTGCCCTAGTTTTTGTGGTCTGCTACCCAGGGAATGCCCCTTGACCACCTTGCTCTGGTGGCCAAGGTAGCTTGTGTTCCTGAGTCTCATGGGACTGCAACAATCAGAGAGACAGTTCTTGGCAGGCTAACATCCTCAGAGAAATGCACTGACAGAAAATTGAGGCACACCCCCCAGGTTTCTGTGGAGACTTCTTTGCTTGTCCTCGCCTTTGGCATAAGTGGCAGGCATCGGGAATGCACACATCTAGAGGGTACAGAGGTGCTTGCAAGGAATGTAGATCAGGGGCTGCCCTCTCTGTGTTCTTCCTCTACCTTACTCCTGCTCACTGGTATCTCCCAGAAATAAATGTATGCACTTCTCTGGCCCCCTGATTTTTGTGATTGTCACTTAAGGGGACACCTCCAGATTACCTATCCTGGTGGACAGTAGGGCTCATGCTTGTAGTCCTACCGAAATGTATATATTATCATACTATAAAAGCTGCTCCCCTAGGGTCTGGCTTCCAGTTATCCTGAAGCTAGGTGCTAACTGAGATCTTTCCCTTTAGGACACTGACAGGTCTTGGTTCACCCTCAAAAAGTGGGAGCTATTAAAAATATAATAGGTTACTTGGATAATCAGAAGCTTGAGAGACAACCAAGAGCTAGGGCAGAGTTTAACAAGGTTCATCTCCTACACAAGGCCACTACTTCAAGACTGGGAGAAGTGGTTGTTTCATCTAATGCATAGAAACCAACACAAAGTCAAGCAAACTGAAGAAACAGAGAAATACATCCAGACAAAGGAACAAGATAAAACCTTAGGGGAAAAAAGCTTAACAAAAGAGAGAAAAGTAATTTATCTCACAAAGAGTTCAAAGTAATGGTCATAATGATGCTCACTGATGAACACAATGAGAACTTCAACAAAGAGATAGAAAATATAATAAAGTACTAAAAAAAAGTACAAACAGAAGTCACAGAGCCAAAGAATACAATAATTGAACTAGAAAATACACTAGAGAGGTTGAACAACAGACTGGATGAATCAGAAGAAAGGATCAGTGAACTAGAAAACAAGGCAGTAGAATTCACCCAATCAAAGTAGAGGAGAACAGAAAAAGAGGAAAAGAAAAAAGAAAAAAAGTCAAGATAGTTTAAGGGACTGTGAAACAACACCAAGCTGACCAACATTTGCATTGCAAGGTCCCAGAAGGAGAAGAGAGAAAAAGGGACAGAAAATTATTCAAAGAAACAATGTCTGTAAAATTCCCAAACCTGGGGAAGAAAACACATCCAGATCTAGGAAACCCAGAACTTTTAAATGAGATTAACCCAAAGAGATGTTATAGTTAAAATGTCAAAAACAAGGAAAGAATTTTAAAAGCAGCAAGAGGAAAACAACTTATTACATGCAAGGAACATCCATAAGACTATCAGCATATTTTTCAGCAGAAACTTTGCAGGCCAGAAGGTAGTGACAAGATATATTCAAAATTCTGACAAAAACACAAACTTCCAACCCAAAATACTATACCCTGCAAAGATATCAATCCAAATTGAAAGAGAGATAAAAGAGTTTTCTAGATAAGCAAAAAAACTAGAGGGATTCATTATCACTAACCTGACCTTACAAGAAATGTTAAAAGGACTTCTTTAAGCTGAAAGGAAAGAACACAAACTAGTAACAAGAAAACATATGAAAGACTAACTCTCACTGGAAAGATAAATATATTGTAAAGATTGTGGGGGCGCCTAGGTGGCTCAGTCGGTTAAGCGGCCGACTTCGGCTCAGGTCATGATCTCGCGGTCCATGAGTTCGAGCCCCACATCAGGCTCTGTGCTGACAGCTCAGAGCCTGGAGCCTGTTTCAGATTCTGTGTCTCCCTCTCTCTCTGACCCTCCCCCGTTCATGCTCTGTCTCTCTCTGTCTCAAAAATAAATAAATGTTAAAAAAAAAAAAAGATTGTAGATTAATCATTTATACAGTTAGTATGAAAGTTAAAAGATCAAAGAAGTAAAAGCAACTCTAACTACAATAATTAGTTAAGGAATGCATAAGAAGACAATGTAAAATGTGACATCAAAAACATAAAATGTGGTGTGGCGGCAGGGAATAAAAATGTAGAACTTCAGAATGTGATCAAACTTTAAGTTGTTACCAACTTAAAATGCACTGTTATAGATATGTGTAGGCCTCATGGTAACCACAAAGCAAAATCCTACCGTAGATACACAAAATATAAAGAAAAAGGAATCTAAGTTACCACTAAATAAAATCACCAAAACACAATGGAAGAGAGCAAAAGAAGAAGAAACTGCAGAGAGGAATTACAAAAGAGCCAGAAAGCAAAAAACAAAATGGCATTTAATTAATTTAAATATAAATGAACTAAATTCTGAAGTCAGAAGACAGAATGGCTGAATGATACAAAAAATCCAATGGAATGAACAAAAAAATAACACCTATGTATATACTGCCTATGAGACTTACTTCATATGTAAGAACACACACAGACTGAAAGGGAAGGGATGAAAAAGACATTCCATGTAAATGGAAACCAGAAGAAAGCTGGGGCAGCAGTATTTATATCAGGCAAAATAGGCTTTTAAAATAAAGACGGTAATAAGAGACAAATAAGGGCATGTCATAATGATGAAGGGGTCAATCTAACAAGAGGATATGACATTTGTAAATAGTTATGCACTCAACATAGAAGCACCTATATATACATAAAGCAAATATTAATAGATCTAAAGAAACAATTATACAGCAATATAGTAATAGTAGGGAGCTTTAATATACTCAACTTACATCAATGGATAGTTACTCAGACAGAAAATCAACAAGAAAACATTGGCCTTAAACAACACATTAGACAAGATGGACTTAACAGATATATCCAGAACATTCCATCCAAAAGCAATAGAATACACATTCTTCTCAAGTGCACATGGAACATTCTCCAGGATATATCATATGCTAGGTCACAAAGAAAGTCTTAATAAATGAAGAAGATTGAAATCATATTGAGTATTTTTTTCCAACTATAGTGCTAGAAATCAATTACAAGAAGAAACCTTGAAAGGCCACAAAAATGTAGAGATAAATAACCACATGCTACCGGGCAACCAATGTGCCAAAGATGGAATCACAAGAGAAATCAGAAATACCTTAAGACAAATTAAATGGAAATATAACCAAAATTTATGGGATGTAGAAAATTATTTTGAAGAGGGATACTCACAGAAATAAAAGCCTACCTCAAGAAACAAGAAAAAACAAAAAAACCCTAATCTTGTACCTCAAGGAACTAGAAAAAGAAGAAACAAAACAAAACAAAACAAACAAAAAGCCAAAGTCAGTAAAAGGAAGGAAATAACAAAGATCAGTGAGAAATAAATGAAATTGAGACTAATAAGACAATAGAACAAATTAATGGAACTCAAAAGCTGTTCTTTGAAAAGATAAACAAAACGGACAAAACTTTAGCTAGACTCACCAAGGAAAAAAGAGAGGATTCGAATAAATGAAATCAGAAATGAAGAGGAGAAATTATAGCTAATATCACAGAAATACAAAGGGCCATAAGAGACTACTATGAATAATTATACACCAACAAATTTGACAATCTAGAAGAAATAGATAAATTACTAGAAACATATAACCTAGTGAGACTATATCATAAATGTACAGAAAATCTGAACAGAATGATTAATAGTAAGGAGATTAAATAAGAAATCAGAAACCTACCAACAAACAAAAGTTTAGGACCAGATGATTTCACTGGTGAATTCTATCAAATATTCAAAGAGGAACTGATACCAATCCTTCTCAAACTCTTATAAAAAACAGAAGAAATGCTTCCAAATTCATTTTATGAGGCCAGCCTTACCCTGATATCAGATCCAGACCAGGACACCACAAGAAGATAAAATTATAGGCCAATTTCTTTGATGAACAAAGATGCAAAAGTCCTCAACAAAATATTAGCAAACCAAACTCAACAATACATTAAAAGGATCACATACGAGTATCAAGTGGGATTTATTCTGGGGATGCAAGGATGGATCAACATCCACAAACCAACCAATATGAGGCCCCACATTAACAAAATAAACAACAAAAATCATACGATCATCTCAACAGATACAGAAAAAGCTCTTGACAAAATTCAACATCTCTCTTTGATAAAAACTCTCAACTAAGTGTGTAGAGAGGGAATGTAATTGGATATAATGAAGGCTGTATATGACAAGCTCATAGCTAAAATTATATTGGCTGTTGAAGAGCTGAAACCTGAGCCTCTAAGATCAGGAACAAGACAAGGGTGTACACTCTTCCCATTTTTATTCAACACAGTACTGGGAGTCCAGGCTAGAGCAATTAAGTAAGATAAAGAAATAAAAGCCACCCAAATTGGTTAGGAAGAAGTAAAACTGTCATTATTTGCAGATGACATGATGCTATATAGAAAACCCTGAAGACTTCACCAAAAAACTATTAGAACTAATAAAACAATTTTCAATGAAGCTGCAGGATACAAAATCAATATACAAAAATCTGTTACATTTATTTTTCTTAATTTTTAAAACATTTTATTTATCTATTTTGAGAGAGAGCATAAGCGGGAAGAAGCAGAGACAGCGGGGGAGAGGAAATCCCAAACAGGCTCCACACTGTCAGCACAGAGCCCAACACGGGGCTTGAACCCACAAACCGTGAGGTTATGACCTGAGTTGAAATCAAGAGTTGGATGCTTAACCAACTGAGCCACCCAGGCATCCCTATTACATTTCTTTCTTTTTGTTTTTAATGTTTATTTATATCTGAAGGAGAGAGATACACAGCATGAATGGAGAGGGGCAGAGAGAGAGGGAGACACATAATCCAAAGCAGGCTCTGTCAGCACAGAGCCTGATGTGGGGTCTCAATTCACAAACCATGGGATCATGACCTGAGCCGAAGTTAGACGCCCAACCGACTAAGCCACCCAGGCGCCGCCCCCCCCCCCCACCGCCCCATTACATTTCTATACGCTAATAATGAACTATCAGAAAGAGAAATTAAGAAAACAATCCCACTTACAATTGCATCAAAAAGAATAAAATACCTAGGAATAAACTTAATCAAGGAGGTGAAAGACCTACACATAAAACTGTAAGACATAAAAAAAAGAAAAGAAAAAAGAAAACTACAAAACATTAACAAAAGAAATTAAAGACACACAGAAAAGGAAAGATATTCTGTGCTCATGAATTAGAAAAATTAACAATGTTGAAATGTCTATACTACCCAAAGCAATCTACAGAGTCAATGCAATCTCTATCAAAACTCCAATGACCTTTTTCATAGAAATAAAACAAACAATCCTAAAATTTGTATGGAACTACAAAAGACCTTCAATAGTAAAAGCAATTTTGAGAAAGAAGAACAAAGTTGGAGACATCATGCCCCTGATTTCAAAGCTATAGTAATCAAAATGGTGTAGTTTTGGCATAAAAATACACACATAAATCAATGGAACAGAACAGAGAGCCCAGAAATAAATGCATGCTTATATGGTCAATTAATCTATAAGAAAGGAGGCAAGAATATATAATGGAGAATAGACAGTCTCTTCAATTAATGGTGCTAGGAAAACTGGACAGCTATATGCTGAAGAATAGAGCTAGACCACAGTCTCACTCCCTACACAAAAATAAACTCAAAATGGATTAAATAACTAAATGTAAGGCCCCAACCATAAAACTAAAAGGAAACATAGGCAATAAACTCTTGGACATCAGTCTGAGCAATAAATTTTTGGAACCATCTCTTCAGGCAAGGGCAACAAAAGCAAAAATAAACAGTAGGGACTACTTCGAGCTAAGAAGCATCTGCACAGTGAACAAAGCCATCAACATATGAAAAGGCAGCCTATGGAATGGGAGGAGCTATTTGCAAATGGTATTTGCAATAATGGATGTTAATATCCAAAACATATAAATAACGTATACAACTTGACGTCAAAAAAACAATCTGATTAAAAATTGGGCACAGGACCTGAATAGACATGTTTACATAAAAAATATACAGATGACCAACAGACACATGAAAAGATGCTCAACATCACTAATCATCAGGGAAATGCAAGTCAAAACTACAATGAGATACCAATTTGGCAACTCTCAGAATGGCTATTATAAAAAAGACAAGAAATAACACATGTTGGTGAGGATGTAGAGAAAAGCAAACACTTGTGCACTGTTGGTGGGAATATAAACTGGTGCAGCCATCATGGAAAACGGTATGGAGGTTCCTCAAAAAAATTAAAAATATAACTACATGATACAGCAATTCCACTGCTGGGTATTTACCCAAAGAAAATAAAAACACGAATTCCAAAGGATCTATGTGCCCCCTGCCATGATAATTGAAGCTTTATTTATAATAGCTAAAATATGGAAACAACTTCAGTGCCCATTAATGCATAACTGAATAAAGAAGATATATATATATATATATATATATATATGTGTGTGTGTGTGTGTGTATATATATAGACACCCATAAAAAATGTTGCTATGTGTTACAACATGAAAGGAACTTGAGGGTATTACGCTAAGTGAAATAAGTCAGAGAAAGACAAATACTAGATGATTTCACTTATATGTGGAATCTGAAAAACAAATTAAAAAAAATAAAACAAATAAAAAAAAGCAAGCTCATAGATACAGAGAATAGATTGGTGGTTGCCAAAGGTGGAGGAGCAGGGAAGAAATGGGTGAAGGTGGTCTAAAGGTCAAGCTTCTAGTTACAAAAAAGAAAGTCATGGGATTGTACAGCATAGTGACTATAGTTAATAATACTGTACTGCATATTTGAAAGATACTAAGAGAGTAAATCTTAAAGGTTCTTATCAGAAGAAAAAACATTTAGAACTATGTAAGGTAGTAGATATTTACTAGAATTATGGTGGCCATTGCACAATGTATACAAATGTCAAATCATTATGTTTCACACATGAAACTAATAAAATGATATATGTCAACGTGCCTCAATTAAAAAATATAAATAGATAAATAAATAAGTAAATAAGTAAATAAATAAATAGAATAGAATAACCAGAGACCACAAACAAGCTGAAGATTTTTAAGACCACTTTCAATATCTATAATTTTACTAGGAAAAATAAAATAAATTCACTGCATAGATAAACATTTATACTATTCAAATATTTGTTTCTTGTTGCAGAAGAAACCATCAAGGAAAAACACTTTCTATTGGATCATCACTAACAGAACAAAATGAGATTTAAAAATTAAGAGTTAATGGGGTAGTATTTAGATACACACACACACACACACACACACACACACACACACTTTTATTTTTCCTGATTTAACAAAGAAAACGCTCTAGGGAAACTGTAGACCTGATTAAAAAGTCTGGTAATCTTTCCCTCTTTGATTTTCTGCAGCACTTACTGTCTACATGAATCATTTGGCATGAGTGAATTGTCTTGTATCTTTTCATGCGTGTATGTCTTGTCTGTACAACGAGAAAATGTGCTCTTGGAAGGAAGTTCCCTGTGATCCTAAGCCCTACGCCTTATACATAACCTGAATGCCTTAATCATTGATTGACATGTACATTTACAGGGAGGAGACTGATGAGATACACTTAAAACCTTTATTCATTGATTTACAAAATGTACAATATTTACAAAATTTAGGCATTAATCTCTATTGACATGAATGCTATGGGGAGTCTGAAAATAAATAAGTGGCACATAGGTTAATGTACACATCATGGCTGTTTGCACTTCAAGCCGTCACCAATGGTGGGATTTGAGGGAAAGTTTAATGTGGTATAAAAGTCAGATGGATGACCAGTCCTGGGCCTTCCACATGAATGGCCCTTCCTTGGCTTCTTGAGGCTGGGGAAGGTGAGCCAACCACTTTCTTTCAAGAGAATGAAACGTCAGCCATTCTGACAGGCACTCAAGGTGCATGCAGTCAAATCTGTGTAGAGTTTGCAGTGATCCCCCGGGTGGCAGATGAGTTCACATCACTGTGGACTTGGCCCCTGCACACCAGACAGGGAAGCTCTGGAGTGGTCGCTTTATGATTTAAGAACCAGCATTTGGATTCTGTCTCTCACTCAAATTGCATGCAGTACTTGGCAGGTATCAGTGGAGAGTGGCCATGCACAAAAAATGGTACTTGTAGATATGTACAACATCAAGTTTTCACTGTCTTAAAGCATTTTTAGCAATTATAGCAATTGACCTGTTACCTCTTTTAGCAAGAGGAATGAACTAGGAAGCTGTACCTCCACCCCTTAAAGAAAAAACACCATCTAGGGGACCCACACAAATGACATCCTGCAGAGGCAGGACTAGACAAACACCACATGATCAGAGAGTCAAATTCCCATGGTCAGGTCTGGAAGTTTTCCTAGGGGTGGTAATTCCATTGTCCCTGCACTCTTCAATCCCACCTCAACCTATATAACTTAAATAGGGAGGAAAAGGCTTCATGTTATTGAGCTTCTTAGAGCCTTAGTACCTTCATCTGTAAAGTGAAAATACTAGTAATATTCCTTTCAGGGTGCTTGCAGGTTTTACAGGACTTAATACATACATACATATATAAAGTGCTTAGCATAGTGCCTGCCACATAAGAGGTGCTTAGTAAATATCTTGCTTTCTCTCCCTCTACTTCTCTCACCCCAGTTATAAGCAAAGTATTGATAAGCCTACCAAACTCTGATTTAAGGCCATTTGATGCAGTTTAGATTATTTTGTATCAGAGTTACCGCTCTCAGTTCATATTTGGTAATCCCTGAGGGGGCCTCATTTTATGAGCCAAAGACATTTTCCAGTGCAGGGCAGATGGACCCTAACAATGCTCTCCTGTTTATCAGCAATGGCTCCACCAAATTTCATGAAAATATGCCCCATAACCCTGCAGAGAAACTCATACCAGTGATCGTCACCACCTGAACATTTCTGGGACAACACCACTGAGGAAACAATGAGTGAAACCCTAGAGGCCAACACATTTACTCTTGCTCAAACTTAAGTTAATATTTTTCAACACTGGTGCAAGTATTATAGATAACCTTCAACAAACATATATTACAGGCTCTACCACTGTTGAAAAATAAGTATTCTAACTCAGTCATTTTGTTTAGAATAAAGAATATTTTACAATATATTTTAGTTTCTAGTTACCCCATACAAAAATAAATATTGTATAAATGATTTACAAGGAAGAAGAAAAAGTTGTAACTCAGGCCAAAAAATACAGGAAGGATGGCAAAAATTTTACCATCTACTTCAAAAGCAATCACCTAAAAGAAAAACTCCCCCTGGGTCTCCTTACTAGTCTCATCATCACCCAACTGGCTTACCTCCTTCTCATTCTAGGATATTATGTCTTCCTTCCCTATCAGTCTTGAGATAATGTAGTGTAGAACCTTCTCCCTAAAGTCACTGAGGATTTGAAAGAGGAAGAACCCTGAGGGCTTTCTGGAAGTATGAAGTGCAGAAGGACAATCTGACTAAGCTACTGATTGGGCCCTCGCGGTGAACTCGGGTCAACCTGCACATGTCTCTTTCCTTTCATTCTGATATCCTTTCTCTCCTTAGATTATCTATGCCTGAATAGACCCCATGACTGGAGAAAACTCCATCCTGCTTTGGGACTCTTTGGATACCCTTTGGCCCAGGTAGAACCCAGGATCTCATGGAGCACAATGAGGTGCCAAATCAAGGTCAATCTCACCAATTTTAATGCAAGGCTATGCAAGGTACTTTATGGATAATAGTTCCATTAAGTTGGGAAAAATCTTTCTCCAGCTAGCCCTCCCCCTATACAACAAATTTATGATTGCCTTTTATTTCCCACAGAGAGCAGAGGGAATAGGATTCCCACCACTGGGAGAAAAATGTTGGGAAAATTAAATTGGACAACTGCATACTACTTTTTTAGGGACTCAGTCAGAATCTCCAAGGAAACAGTCTGTTCCTTTTGGAATCAAAGTTTGAAAATTCTAAAGCTATAAATAAAGTCATATCCAAACCAGTGGTCTTTACCTTTTTCCTGAAGCACACACATCTATGCATGTCCACATAACATATCATCTAACATCTCAAGCGTCCCAGGACCTCTTGTGGCTCATGCATGTATTCCAAATAAAGAGACTCGGACATCAATAAATGCAGAACTATTTCCTGGAGTGAAAAGAAAGGTTTGTGGTATACGACTCAGGATCTATTTTGGGGGCAGGCTGGCTTTGATGAGGTCTTGGACTTGAAATGACTACACTGACACAACGCTTGTTCCTCATGGTAAATGGCGATGCTTGGCTGTGAAGACATCTGTGAGTGTTGTGGTTTCCCATGTGTAACTATTGTCAAGCCAACGACTCATGCATGACTATGGACCATGGAGATCCCCATGGATTGCTACTATACATGGCGTCTTTGAGCTGCTATAATGTGAGTCCCAACCACACCCACAAGCAGGACACGATCACTGACATGCAGTGTGGGTGCCCATTTGTCTGATTTATGGGTGATGTTGTGGCAAATGTGGCATCAGTTTCATTTCGGGGGAGTGGCAAGTTACAGATATTTCCTTCACAACAGGAAGTGCAGACCTGAAAGAAAGGAAGAGAAACAGAAGGGTGATGAGAAGCTGGCAGATCTTGGAAGGAGGCAGGGAATTTGGAAGGAACTGTCTCCCTCACAGTAAGACTGAAATGAAAGTGACCCGTTCTACAAAAGAGGCACCGACCCTGTATTTAAGGAAGTGGGATGAGATTTCATCTGGAAGCAATGTGGCCAAAAAAAGAAAAAAAAAAAACCAAACCCTGGACTCAGCTTCCAGGAACATGGGTTCTGCTTCTGACATCCCATCACATGCTTATTACATGGTTTTATAACCTTCCTAGGTCTCAGCTTTTCCATCTGGGTAATGGGGATTCTAATACCCTCCTATCTCAAAGAAACCCTTTCTGACTACTTGGGGAAGCTGTTCAGAGGGTATACTTTCACTTGCCAAATTTTCACAGTGTACATGAAGTGGAAACAACCCAACTTAAACTGAACTATTTGCTTTCATTAGAACTGTCCACATAATTATCACCATTCTTGTGGGTGAGTTAAAGTTTGAAGGGTTTGCATTAATGCAATTACTCCTGCTTTATCCAACTTTATTCATGGACCATAAGAAAGAAAGAAATCTAAAGGATTGTTGACAGAAATTACTTGGGGCCATGGCTACACAAAGTACAGATTAGCAGCTTCCACATCACCTGGAGCCCATTAGAAATGCAGAATCTCCAACCTCACCCCAAATTTAGTGAATCAGAATCTGCATTTTAACAAGATCCTCGAGAGGCCCATATGCACCATAATATTTGAAAAACTGTCTGATGGCAAATATCCTATTCAGTCATTATCCTGCAGGGATTTGAGTCTTGTCACAGTTGACATGGGCTAGGGAGACATTATAATGTTGAGGAGAGAAACTGAAGGTCAGAAGTGAGTTTGAATTCTGTCAGACAGAATTACCAGCTGTGTGACCTTTGCACATGATGTTACTTCTCTGATCTTTAACTTGATCCATGGTAAAGCAGCACAATAAGGCCTGAGAGCCTAGCTTTCTGGGAGTGGGGTGAGAGGTAGGTAAAACCCTTGAACATAGCTTTTATATTTCAAACCAGGATTAAGTTGGTATACTATATTTTAAAATTTAATTCTTACTGTATTTCACAAGTTGCTTGAAAATTAGGTGTCTTCTTGAAGCCCCTACTAAACGTGCCGCTCCAGGGTACTGAGAGTAGAAGTTGCTTCTGACACCAGGAAGGCAGCCTGATGGGGAGAAGTGAGCCAACTCCAAATAAAGGCCAAGGCCTGCCTGATATACAAGATTATATGTGGAGCCAGCTCTGAACCATCAGCAGGAGAGTCGGGGGCATTCTCCACTCCAACCACAAGTCAGGCTGCATTTCTCTGGTTCTTTGTATTCTTTTTCAGGGCTGCACTTGAAGTTCACTTTATACTGAGTGCTTCCATATAGGCACCAGATAGAGTTTAAGAGGGAGCCAACCCACAAGGAGATGGTCTCTGATCACCTAATCAAATTATTCAGGAGCCAATGGATACCTTCCCCAAATCAGCATTCCAATAAAGACATGGGCCTCACTTCACAGATAACTATTGATGCTCAACTGCCGTGGCCATCCTCAGCTGAATGAATTGTTGCTACATCTGCAATGCTTTATCGTGAGGATGTAACTGATCCCTCATTCCTCTTCCTTCCAGTGGCTTTACCACTTTCTTCTGAGGAAAGGAAGGGATTACAACTTTCAATATCCTCTTGGTGTTGTGTTTACATAATTAAACCGGTTTTCCTATGCTCTGCTGTAAATTTTTATTCTTTTAGAGCAAACAGGAAAGGAGAATCTTCTCATAATGGTATAAAAGTACTCAAAAGCCAGGTTACACCAGGGAGTGGGAACTGGCTCATGAGCACGGGCGCGCATCTGTGGTGGAGGAAGACTAACTATGCTGTACCGGTCACTTGCTTTGTTGCCCAGACCTTGTGGCCTTCATGCTCAGAATCTCTGCAGCCAGTGGACAAGCACTCTTCCAGTGGAACGCAGCGTTTGGTGACAGAGATGCTGTTTCCTGTGACTTCCATTGTATGCTGAGTGTAGCAGTATCTGGTCTCTGTCAACAGAGAAAAAATATGTTTCAATTGAGATGGGAAATGTTAACCTGACCTGCCTGGAAGCGAAACAACAGAAGGGTCAACATTACAAGTCCTGAAGAGATTTAACAGCACATGAGATGTACACTGTGTTGAGTTTACGTCCAATCCCAAAGACGTCCTTGGAGAGATGCGCTTTGCCATGGTAGGAAGAGAGCCTTCTGAAGAATATTGGTCTCTTGGCCCGTCGTCATCCCCATAAAGCAAGATATAGTGGTATGACTCTTTGCCTTTCAACAAGTTTTGCCACTGTATTGATTTTTATTTTTAGGGAAGGAGAGGTCTGGAGGGACGATTAGGATATGAGAATCAGAAATTCTGGGGAAGATAAAGGGGTGAAAAAGTTCAAAGAACACAGGGTTTAAAAACAAAAAGTTAGGCAGGCAACAATGGTCTTCAAAGAGTTAAAAGACTATAGCAGAGGCACATGTGTGTGTGCGTGTGTGTGTGCGTGTTTTGGAAACAGCTATTCCCAAGTAAGGGCTGAATAATTAAAAACCAATTCATTTTATCTTCAGAAAATGACTTTATCCAAAAGAAAGAACTTCTTGACAATGAGCATAGCTAGATCTTGGAATTTATTACAGAAGAAAACTAACTCAATAATGAAGGTGTTCCAAAATGGAAGGGCATCATTTCTCCCTAGTATGATTTCAGTGTCTTCTAAAATGGCACATGAAGACCGACCATGATGTAAGTTTCTAGATATCCCTCCAGGTCTTAGGAATCCAAAAACTTAAGATTTCTTCCAAACTACCATGGAGAATTTTTCTCTTTCAAATTTAAAGACTAAAGAAAAATGGCTTTGTCAAAGTAATTCTTTAAGGCCTCTAGGCAGTGTTCAGCTTTCTAAGCCTGGGATTTAGGAGAATGTTCCTGCTCCACTTTCAGAATGAAAAAGAGAATGAATAATTCTTAAGAAATGTCACTGAGCTGTTTTTCATCCATATCTTGGATTCCACTTTGCATGTTTTATACATTTTGGATATTTAGTGGCTAATATGGAATTATGACCTTCTATGATATTATTTATTAGGCAATAAAAATTCCCCCCACCAGATTCTGTCACAATTTTGGCAGCTTTTAACCAAAGTACTAATGTCCAAAGAAGAAAGCTTGAGAATTTTAGGCCCTGAGAATGAGCTAATACAGACCACACTGACACATCTTGAGAGTCATAAAAATCCAGGGGTTTTAATAATCTTCCTAACACCCCCCCTCCCCACCTGACAGGAACCTGAGTGACCTCTGATTGAGTCTCACTATGGACAGAGATTTTCTTAATGGTTACACTACTGGTGGGCGTACTTGGGCTGAGTCTGGTCAATGCCCTCTCCAAAATGCTGTTCCCACACTGTACCCTGACCAGAATTTTATTGGTGGGAATCAGGTCAAGGCAGTCCTAGCTAGCTCAGGGTCCTGGAGAGCTCTTTGGGAGTTGAGTAAGTACAGCCACCCTATGAAGTCACAGGAAAAGTTGACAATTTTGCACCTGGAAATGATTCTCCCAAAGCCCTAAAATATTTTAGAATTGGAGTGATTGTTTTTCTGATGGGAAGCAGGTGTCAGCTCTCCTCTGATTTTTAAAAAAAGATTTTAAGCCTGTGACAGGTTTTAACAAATGGAGGCCAGTGGCCTGAGGGATTTACCACATTTCCCAAAGAAGACTGGTTTACTTCTTTGATATCAGACTTGGACACTTATGGCCATGACAGGTACCCCTTTCCCACTGCATCCCACCTTGAGATGCTCAAAAAAGCAATAAAGACAGGAATGTTCTTATCTCCTGTCTCATCTTCATACAGAACCAGGAGCAGATGCCAGAGGTTTAACCTCTCCAAATGTAAATTGGAGCAGATAAGATCATACATTTATGGAATAAGTAAATCATTATATGGTTTCAGCTTTGGAAATTGGGTTTATCCCCCAAGTATTAAATTCTCTTATCTTCAGTAAGCTTTGAGTAACAATTGGTGAACTTGATATAACTACTTTTTGTTCTTACTTTTATGCCCATAACAAACTCTCTTTTAATTTGTTAATTGCAAATTTATTCCACTGCACAGATAACAACTAATGAGGAAGATATGCCAAAGTCCAGTACTTAATAAGCTCATTCTTAAAATCCTGGGGGTGGGGGGGTGGGGGCGGAAGGAACAAAAATGATCAGTGATGAGGCTGGATAAAAAATTGTCTTGCACTCACTAAATCTGACCCTCAAAACAAAGATATTTTGAGAACATCCCATTATTTCCAGCAGCAGCAACCTTAGATCCGAAGTGTCAGTCTCTTAGAAGTATCCATCCCACTTCTTATCTTACAAAACCCCTGGGTGAGTTATGAAATGTTAATGTAAAACAAGGTTCTGTAGTTAAATAAGTTTTGAAAATATTCAAATAAAGTTGAACAGGTTTCTTTAGAGCACAACTTAGGAGAGCCTTGAATGTGTATTGTGATCTCCAAGGCAAGCAGGCAGCATTTCCCAAGCAGAACGAGGTGGACCACATGTGGCTTATCACTGGGCTGTAGAATTGATAAAAAAAGGAGTTTCAGCCACTGAGCATTGCTCTCCATGCATCCCGAATAATCCTTGGGTTAGTAATGAGGTTATATGAGACTCAAGCCTGCTGATAACTTCACACTAAAAGGATTTCAAAGGCTTTTATCTAAAAGATAAAAGATGGATTTGAATTTCTACCAGGTTAGTTTCGGCCTCTAAAATCTCATATTCTGCAACAGCATGGTATTCCCAGAGGTTGTGAAACAAAAGTATTTTTCTGGAAGACTCACAGGCATGCAATTGAAAGCAGAACTCATTAAGAGAGCTTAATCAACTATTGGAAAACACGAAATTTATAATTTTCATGAAATACACATACACACACAAATTCCTTAACCTAGTTCTGAAATCAAAACAACGTTCAAAGCTAAAATGTAAATTTCCATTTACCCACAAATATTCAGTTTCCAATAATAGAAACTGAGTTTCAACAACATATATATTAAATGATTTGACTTAAAAATGACCAATTCTCTGGTAAAAGGCTTTCCCGCCACTCAGTTATTCCTGTGGTTCTACTAGTTTTGGTCTCTTCGCAAACATATATAACGATTAAAGTGATGCCAGAGAACAATTCACCATGTGCAAGAAAATTAGTGGCAGGAAAATAACTGTAATCATAATATTACAAATTATGCTGAAAAACTGAAAGTCCAGTGGCATCTGGTGGCATACTTCCAGCCTGGTTCCTTACCGCGCCCTCAGTCCTTCACATCCAGCTATTTCCAGGTCCTCCTTTGCAATGACTTTGCCTAAGTGTCCCACTGGATCCCCTTCTCCCATGTCTGACCGCAAAGGATTTCATTGCAGCTCTTGGGCTCCACTATGTATAATGTCCTCCGCGTGATTCCCCTGGGCTTCAGAGTTTTGTCTTCTAGATTTTTTTCTGCATCTCTGGTCTCTTCTCTTCCAACCCTTTCTCTAACCTGAATGTTGATATTCTCCCATGATCTGTTCTTGAGCCTATTCTCTTCTCACTGAAGTGACCTCATCCAACCTCCAACGTTGTCTTCAGTCTGATTCTCTCTCCCAAACTAGAGAACCAATCTCTTGCTATCTCCTGGACATTGCAAGCAGCACCTCAGACCTCACATATCTCAAATAACTCATATTCCTCCCTTCCCATTTGTTTATCTTTCCAGTGTTTTTATCTCAGGAAGGGACATCCTGAGTCCTGAGATGTGGCACCTCCATCTCGGACTAGGAAATTCAGAATTAGCTCAGACTTCTCTTCCCAAGCCAGGTGTCTTTAAGTTCCCTGAAATGTGTTCATTACCCTAATCTTTCTGTTCCGTTTTCCATTTTCCCAGTGCAGGACCTCATCATTTCCTGTCTTCTTTGTCTCTGACCTCTCCTTTCTAATGCAGGTGTCAGACAGCCATCCGATGTATTGCTGAAACCAAGGTCAGATCACGCTACTCACTGTCTATGAGAGCCTGAGTGAACCCTAGCTGTCAAGCAGCCCTGGCCTCAATACTGCTAGGTTTATTTGGCCTACTGGAGTGGTCAGTAGGTGGTCTGTTACTCTCTCTCTTCTCCTGAAGCTGTGTGCCAGTAATATAGTAGGAGGGGCGCCTGGGGGGCTCATTCAGTTGAGCGTCAGACGTTGGCTCAGGTCATGATCTCACGTTCCATCTGTGAGTTTGATTCCAGCATTGGGCTCTCTGCTGTCAGCACAGAGCCCACTTCAGATCCTCTGTCTCCCTCTCTCCCTATCCCTCCCCTGCTCGCAAGCACTCAATCTCTCTCTCTCTCTCTCTTAAAAAAAAAAAAAAAAAAAAAAAAGAAGATATAGGAGTAGCTTTGCTTCCTTGCTAGAAGTATTGATTACATTTATAACTCAGAGCTTGGCATTTGAAACTCAGCACTTATTCTTATTCAACATTACACTTAATCTAGGCCCCAGACTATCTCCTCATTGCCTACTGGATACCTTGAGACACCATGTTATATCCTTTGACCATTCTTCACAACAAAAAAAATTTCCCCCTATCTTCTGCTCCTGGAAACCTTTTCTTCAAGGTTCAATATAAATGTGATGAATTTTGTGAACCCTTCCTTGATTTTCCTCCCAACCGGGTTCACAGGCCTTCTTAGCTTCCTCATTTGTTATATCTGGCTTTCCTTCTAGATCAGTGTTTCTCAACATTAGCACAACTGATGTATCTTTTTGTTTTTTACTGGTTGATTTTTTAAATTTATTTTGAGATAGTTACAGATTCACATGAGTTTGTAAGAAATAATACGGAAGGATCTCATGTACCCTTCACCCAGTTTTCCCCAAATGGCAACACATTGCAAAAGTATAGTATCACAATCAGGATATTGATATGGATGCAGTCAAGATACAGAACATTTCTACCTCCACAAGGACCACTCATGTCCACTTTTTATTCTCACATCCTTGTCCCTCCTCTTCCCACCCCTCCTTAATCCTTGGCAACCACTAATCTGTGCTCCATTTCTATAAATTTGTCATCTTAGGGATGTTATATAAATGGACTCATAAAGTACTCAAACTTTGGGGATTAGGCATTTTCACTCAGCCTTATTCACTTGAGAGTTATCAGGATTATTGTATCAACGGTTTGTTAATTTTTAATCCTGAGTAGTATTCCATGCTGTGGATGTACCAACGTTGGTTTAACCATTCACCCACTGAAAGGGTATCTAGGTTACGGATATTATTAAGGAAACTGTTATCAACACTTGTATAAATGCTTTAATGTGAACATAGGTTCTCATTTCTCTGGGGTAAATGCTCAGAAGTGGCATTACTAGGTTATACGGTAGGTCTCTGTTTAATTGTTTAAGAAACTGCCATAATGTTTTCGAGAGTGGCTGTACTATTTTATACTCCCACCCACAATACATATATGATCTAGTTTCTCCTAATTCTTACTGGCATTTGATAGTGTTGCTATTTTTTTTTTTATTTTAGACATTCTGATAGATATATAGTGTTATCTCATGTTTTTAATTTGGATTTTCTGAATGGCTAAATGATGTTGAACATGTGTTTATTTGCCATCTGTTTATTTTCCTTGGTGAAATATCTGTTCACGGTTTTTTTCCTTTTCTTGCTTATTTTGTTTCCTTTTTTACTGTTGTGTTTTCAGAATTCTTTATACATTTTAGATACTAGTCCTTTGTCAGATATTTGATTAGCAAATATTTTACGTCAGTTTGTTATTGGTATTTTCCTCCTATTAACAGAGTCTTATGTAGAGCAAGAGTTTTTAATTTTGATGAAATCCAACTTACCAAGTTTTCCTTTTATGGATCATGCTTTTTATATCAAGTCTAAGAACTTTTTGCCTAGCCTTAGATCTCGAAGAGTTCCTCCTGTGCTTTTTCCCCAAAGGTCATATAGTTTTATATTTGACATTTAAGTCTATGATTAATTTTGAGTTAACTTTTGAAAGAAGTGTAATACTTGGGTTGAGGTTCATTTTTTGCCCCTGGATGTCCAAATGCTCCTGCAAGCGTGTTTGTTGCAAAGGCTCTTTCCTCTAGTGAACTGAATTTTGCATCCTTGTCAAAAAGTTGGGCATAAAAATGAACAAATCAGGAGACTATAGATGCTGGAGAGGATGTGGAGAAATGGGAACCCTCTTGCACTGTTATTGGGAATGCAAATTGGTGCAGCCGCTCTGGAAAGCAGTGTGGAGGTTCCTCAGAAAATTAAAAATAGACCTACCCTATGACCCAGCAATAGCACTGCTAGGAATTTACCCAAGGGATACAGGAGTACTGATGCATAGGGGCACTTGTACCCCAATGTTTATAGCAGCACTCTCAACAATAGCCAAATTATGGAAAGAGCCTAAATGTCCATCAACTGATGAATGGATAAAGAAATTGTGGTTTATATACACAATGGAATACTACGTGGCAATGAGAAAGAATGAAATATGGCCCTTTGTAGCAACGTGGATGGAACTGGAGAGTGTGATGCTAAGTGAAATAAGCCATACAGAGAAAGACAGATACCATATGGTTTCACTCTTATGTGGATCCTGAGAAACTTAACAGAAAGCCATGGGGGAGGGGAAGGAAAAAAAAAAAAAAAAAGAGGTTAGAGTGGGAGAGAGCCAAAGCATAAGAGACTGTTAAAAACTGAGAACAAATTGAGGGTTGATGGGGGGTGGG
>NW_026057584.1:79988059-80101304 GCF_023721935.1 Panthera uncia
CCATGGGGGAGGGGAAGGAAAAAAAAAAAAAAAGAGGTTAGAGTGGGAGAGAGCCAAAGCATAAGAGACTGTTAAAAACTGAGAACAAACTGAGGGTTGATGGGGGGTGGGAGGGAGGGGAGGGTGGGTGATGGGTATTGAGGAGGGCACCTTTTGGGATGAGCACTGGGTGTTGTATGGAAACCAATTTGACAATAAATTTCATATATTGGAAAAAAAAAAGTTGGGCATATTTTGAGAGTCTCTTTCTGAAATCTCTATTCTGTTCCATTGATCTATGTCTCTGTCCTTCTGAAAATACCACAGTCCTGATTCCTGTAGCCATATGATGATTCTGGAAAGAGGACTGATTGGTTCCTCCCACTTAAATTCCATTTTCAGAACTGTTTCAGCTATTCTTGTTTCTTACCTTTCCATATAAATTGTATAATAATCTTGTCCAGAACTACAAACAATTTTGCTAGAATTTGATAGGAATTGTGTAAAATCTGCACATAAATTTGGACAGATTTGACATCTTTACCATGTAGAGTCTTTCAATTCATGAACGTGGCCTCTCCATTTACTTAAATTTCCTTGGAATTCTTTCATTAGCACTTATAGTTTCAGCATACAAGTCCTATATGTGTTTTGTTACATTTACCTTGAAGCATTTAATATTTTTTGAACCATTATAAGTGGTATTATATTTTTAAATTAAATGATCATGTGTTAATCGATAGTATATATGAGTACAATTGAATTTTGTGTCTTAATCTTAGTATTTTGTGACCTTGCTGAACTTAATAGTGCTAAGGGTTTTGTGTAGAAGTGTTGAGATTTTCTACTTAGAAAATCATGTCATCTGTGACATGGGACAGTTTTATTTCTTCCTTTCCAATCTGTATGCCTTTCATTTCCTTTTCTTGCCTTATTGCACTGGGTAGAATTTTCAACAGGACATTGGATAAAAATGATGAAAGTGATATCCTTGCCTAGTTTTTTATCTTAACAGGGAAGTATTTTGTCTTTCACTATTAAGTATGTTTGCTACGGGTTTTTTAAAATAAATATTCTTTATCAAATTGAGGAAGTTTCTCTCATACTGTTTTTCTGAAAGTTGTTGATCATGAATGGTATTGAATTTTGCCAAATGCTTTTTCTGCTTCAGTTGATATTGACATATGATTTTTCATCTTCAGCCTGTTAATATCGTGGATTACACTGGGTGATTTTCAAATATTGAAGCAGACCTGCATTCCTGAAATAAGCTCTATTTGGTCAGGCTTATTTTTATATATTGCTAAATTTTATTTGTTGATATTATATTAAGGGTGTTTGTGATTATATTCATAAGGAATATTAGATTTCAGGGGGTTTTGTGTGGCTTTTGTTTGTTTTTGTTTTGTTGTTTTTTGGTACTATCTTAGTCTGGTTTTAGATTCAGGGTAATTCTAGATTGTATATAAACTGCATAACAAAGTACCTTAGACTAGGTGACCTACACAGAAGAAATCTATTTTTTCCCAGTTCTGGAGGCTGAAAGTCCAAGTTAAGGTGTCAGTAAGGTTTATTTCTTCTGAGGCTTCTTTCCTTGGCTCACAGATGGGCCACTTCTCCCTGTATCTTTTCATGGTCTTTCCTCTGTGCGAGTCTGTGTCCTAATCTCCTCTTCATCACTGAACCTGAATCACTACTTTAAGGACCCTATCTTTAACTACAATCATATTCAGGAATACTGGGGATTAGGTTTCACATGTGAACTTTGAGGTGGGGGGGGACACTACTGAACCTATAAGAGGATCCTTGGTGGTAGAGACAGTAGCTGAAAGCAGTCATGTAAGAAGCCTCTGGGCTACTGAAAATAATCCATTTCTTAATCAGGGTGCTGCTTCCATGATGATATCTTGGTTTTTGTTTTGGTCTTCTTTTTTCAAAAAAAAAAAAAAAAATGTTCCATACCTGCTAAGGACAGGTCACATATTAACTTGAGGAATCTCTCTTTTAAAGCAAATCTTTGAAATTCATAAAGCTATGTGCTTATAACCAGGCAAAGACCAAAAAGGTGGTTGGGGAGGTATACAAAAGCAGTGAGGGTAAACAGGATCTTATAGAGGACAGTAGTTAAAATAAAAGTGATAAGACAAAAACATCAAATAGATGCTTCCTATCTGAGGCAATTATGTTAATAGAAAATACTTGGGCAAAAACACTGAATTGCAGTAGGTTAGATGATTTCAGGGTGTCAAAAGGAAGCCATCTTGTTTAGGCTGATATAACTTTGGGGTTAAAAATTACTGGAAAAGTTCTTTTTTTTAAAGTTCTTTTAAATGTTTATTTATTTTTGAGAAAGAGAAAGAGAGGGAGAAAGAAAATGAGTGGGCGAGGGGCAGAGAGAAAGGAAAACACAGAATCCAAAGCAGGCTCCAGGCTCTGAGCTGTCAGCACAGAGCCTGACACGGGGCTCAAACTTATGAACCATGAGATCATGACCTGTGCCAAAGTCAGAGGCCTAACTGACTGAGCCACCCCGGCACCCCTGGAAAAGTTCTAATAAAAGAGTAAAGAGTAAATCTGGGCATCACAATGCCAGCTGAAATGAACTAGCTTGTATCTTCTTACTGAGAAACAACAGAATAAAATTAAAATAGCCAGATAAAATTAAAGCAACAAAAATCTCTGTGAAAGCATAGGTGAGCTACCAAGGCAGATAGGATTTGAAGAGCAAGGTATCAGCGAGACGAACAGCACACTGAGTTGAGCATGACATTCTATTCTTGTTCTCCCCTCAAGGCACCTGCTGACTCAAAAGTTGCACACATGAAGGCTGAGAAGCCAAGCAGAAAGCCCTGTTAAGGGCAAAGAAGCTGAGCAGAGCCTCTGTCACTCTCAAGGGAATTGGGAGGCACAAACAGGAATTCAGAGCCAGCAGGCAGCTGGGAGAGATGGGATAGATATATGGAGAAGTGAGGCTGGCCATCTCGGTACAGAATTCTCGGGTAACAGTTCTTTACTTGCAGCGCTTTAAAAATGTCATTCCATTAACTTCCAGCTTCCATGGTCTCTGTTAACACTAAGTGTTGGCAAGCCTGTGCAGCAACTGGCACTCTCAGGCACTGCTGCGGATAGTATAAACTGGTACAGTCATTCTGGAAAACCACTAGGCAGTATCCGGTAAGGCCAAAGCACGCCTGCTGCATGCCCAGCAACCCCAGTGGGATAGACCTAGCGGAAATGCACACATACGTGTACCGAAATACATGGACAAGTGCGCCCACAACGCTCAAAACCTTGAAACAATCCAAACGTCCATTGAGAGTGGAAGGATGAATTTTAGCATATTCGTATAACGATCTACTATACATCTGAGAGAATAACTATGCGGCTCACAAAAACATAGATGAATTTCACATAGAAAATGAGAAAAAGAAAGGGATACATTCTGTGATTCCCTGGATACATAGCTCAGTGATAGTAGTCACAACTGTGTTACCTCTGAGAGGTAGGGTGTAATGACTGGGGGACCCTAGTGGCCTTCTGAGGTTCTGTAGCTTGACACGGGTGACAGACACACAGCCTGTGCAGTTTGTGAAAATTCAATGAGCTCAGCACCTATGACTATTCACTTTCTGGTATGTATGTTAAACTTTAAGTTAAAAATTTTTAATTAAAAGAAAAAGGAGGAAGTCTAAGGCTTCCATTTAGCAATATGACAAAATAGATCACCTGAACACCATTTCATTACATAGCAGCCAAGAGTATTGGATAATATATAGCCAATACTTTCTATAGATATACAAATGAACTCTCCTGAAAGTGAAGGAAATTCCAAAAGCCAGCACTAGGCTCTGAGTTCTCTACCCAGGATGGAGGCGGAGCTGGGAGATGTTAACAGATAAACTATAAGAAGATGCAAGGCCTGGGGTCCTCATGGGGTTTAGAGCTAGAGTACAGACCCCTATCGAATGGTAGAAACCCTGAAGGACTATATCCTAAGATTGCCTAAAAGAGAAAAAAAATCCACCCTTGGGTAAAGTAAAACACAAGAACTGTCTCAGCCTGGGCTCAATCTGAAAGAAGTCAACAATAAAGTCGTCTTTCCTGGAAACATGTAACCATGGAGCTTGTCTTCAGTTATGCTGGGGACCACATTTATGTATTTCCTACTTACACTAGATAACAGACAGACATATGAAGAGTCCTCCAGGGTCATGTCCAGCTTTTCCTTGACTTCTACAGAAAAGCTGTGAGCAGCACAGAAGCCAGAACCCAAAGGATATGTGTCCCTCTATCTCGAGATTTCTCTTGGTCTGATGTTGCATCAGTAGTAATTTCAAGGGAAGATTTTGCCTCAAAGGGAGGCATCTGTACTTCATAATCAAGAAGAAACATAAAAGCCTTGGCTGCTTAGGCATCCTCTACAGAATGAGCTTTTTTGAAAATTATAATGTTTTTGACTTGACATTTAATTCCAGAGACTCTTAATAAACACTGAGATAGCCCCATTCTCAAGGAGCTTTTAATCTTGCACATAGGCAAAATCTGTGAACTCAGGGCATGCTATTAACTCTTCTTTGCTTTCACCAGTTCCTTTAACTGGTCCCTCATATAATATAATTTCAAGATCCTTTCTGACTAGAGTTATTGCACAGGAAGTGCTCAGAGACCAAAGCCTAAACAGAAGCCAACCAAGTGAAACAATGAGAGTCAGTTACGGAGGGCTCTTAAATGCTCATGTTCTAAGGCAAGAGTATGGTGTCAGGAGTCTGTTAAGTGCTGGAAGCACTAACAAAGTGATGGAGAAGAAAATATTTGCCTAACACACACTTGAAAAGTTAGAGTGACAGGGAACCTGAGTTAGCTAGAGGAAGGTGGCTTATGCCACCATTTTCCTACAGAGTGATTCTAGTTAGGATGAAGCTTTCTGGATGCTTATTTTACCAAATGATGATTCGCAACAAGTCTGTCGACTCTGGAAGCAAGCTTACCTCAGCTGCTAAAATACAACAGTCTCTATTTACATCCATTTGACTGAGTTCAGTTTTAGAAAATTCTTAAGATCCAGGCGATCCCCTGCGCAATTTGGAAAGTGGGCTTATTCCATGGAGATAAGATTAAATACCTACATAAAATTGTGTTGTTGTTGTTGTTGTTGTTGTTTTGCTTTCAACAAGTTATTTTCACATCATGTGATACTTAAAACCTAGCTAAATGTGTCATAAAAATAAACAAAAACCCAGGAATATTGCAGAAAGCTAGGATGTTTTTCCATAGCAGCTACTGAGCCCTGCTTACAAAGCCTGTTGGTAGTCCTATAGCTGCTCCAAACTAATAACAAACAGAAAAAAATAAATCTAGGGTCAGTCAGTAGTTTTTAGTAGTTAGATGCAATTCATATTTTAATCTAATAATAATGATGCCATTTTCATCATTAGAAAAATCTGGAGAAAACCCAGAGGAAGAAGAAAATTGACCGTGGCTTCATTTCTTCTCAGGTTACAGCTTTAGTCCCCATTCCTTACCTGATGTTCAAGGCCTCACAAAAATAAACAAACTCCACCACTTTGCTCCTACTATTCTCTGACACGAATTAGTTGCTGTACCCAGTTCGGGTCTCTCCCTGTCCATGGAGCACACCTGGGAATCCCATCTCTGTACCTTTGAGTCACGTGACTTCTCAGAAGACACGTCTTCTTCAACATCCTACTTCTGCTGCCTACTCATAGGGCTGTTGCCTCTTCTCAGCCCACAATGCTGCCACTGGCCACCTCAGTCCCCACAGAGTAATTGTCCCCATAAGCTCCCACAGCACTGAACTCCAGGCTGCATTTGGTACTTGCTTTTGTCCTGATATTTTTGACATTTGATACCTTCAGATCTCATCTCCCCTAACTGGGGAGCTCCCTGAACGAAGAAACCAGATTCCTATCTTTCACTGCATGATGCCCCCTAAAAGCCTGGCGTGGTGGTTCTGTGTCATGAAGCCTCAGGGCAACACTTTCCATTTATCCTTATAAATGTAAGGACAAAAAGATAAAAGTGGGAGGAAAAAAGGGGAAAGGGGGAAATTGTGTGAACGCTGTGATACTTTCAGATATCTGTACTTTGGAAGAATAGATTTTGACCTTTGAAGAAAGCATCAGAAGGGATCTTCCTCTTTTCCTGAGAGGAATTCAAGCAGAGTGCTACCGGTCACCTGTTTTTCCTTTGTGACAGGGATATACTTGCACACCATCAGACTTGGACTGGGCCTCTATGAAATCTGGCCCAAGGCCTGAGAGCACCAGTTCACGATCCCTCCCTGTCCTCTGCATCCTCTTTGCTAGGCAATACCGAGGAAAGCACTGCCACATTTCCTCTGAATATGTCTGACTTGTGGCAATGGTTTCAAAAGCTAATCTGCCAGCTCTGTCCCTGCTGGAACCATCCCAAAGTTGATTGGCTACCCAAGCAAATCACCCTGTGTTTGTCCAGAGTCACTGTTTACAGTCGTTCTCAAATTTGCTGCATATTAGAACTACCCAGGGAGAGTTCAAAAATCCTTATGCTCAGCCATACCCCGTGCTATTTAAATATAAATCCCTGACAACGGACCGGGCATCAGTGTTTTAAAATCCCGTCCCTCCTCCCCCATTTCAATGTACCATCAAGTTTGAGAAGTGGTGGTTAAACCAAATCCATCAGCAACCTACCCAAATGTTCACTCTGCTGGGGAAACGTTAGAAAAACACTGGCTTATTCCAAAATAAGCACAGGACTGCAGAAGGCAATGCAGACAGGACTTATCTTTGATTACCGAGATGGCTGGATATCTAGCTTGTGAATCAGCCAATCTTTAGCATCTCCATGTTTTTCTCTTCCCTGTGGTCTTTTGAGGCCCCATTAACATCTCAACCTAAAAGTAAACAAGAGGAAGCTAGAAATGACAACAACAGTACCTTTCACTCTTTATTAGTGGGGGGAGGCGTTCCCAGTGGTTCTTGTCCCTGACCGTTCATTAGAATCACCTGTGATACTGAACTACACCAGCGCAGGGCCCTCATCTCAGACATGCAGGTTCAAGTTCCCTAGACTGCTTTTTCTTACCATGTGGTCTCCGCACCAGCAGCATCTGTATCACCTGGGAACTCCTTAGAAATGCAAATTCTCAGACCCCATCACAGACTTACTGAATCAGGAATGGGGCAAGGGGAGAGGCATAAATCTGTGTTTTAATAAGCCATCCAGGGAATGCTGATCATGCTGGAGATTGAGGACCACTGGTCTAGGGAGGGCCAGTGATTTTGAAGAGATCCGTAAGTGTTTCTAATGGGCAGCCTAGATGGAAGTTCATGGGCAAAATACTACTGGCTTAGGCAGCTGACACTTGTCTTTTAATTGCACTTTCCATGTTCTCCCAATGTCCAGTCCTCCAGGGAAGACAGGATGCCTTCCACTAGGGTATGAGACTCCTGCATTATGTAAAAATATAATAGATTCAGGGTTGGTGTGTTCAGTCATTTTAACAACTGGATTAAGTCATCAGCGAAGCCCATCTACTCACTCAAACATTTGTCAATAAAATGTTCTGTCCTCACCATCTCTCCATCAAATGAACCGACTCTCCTCCAAAATTAAAATACCCAATTAACAGTGACTCCATAGCTAAATATAACCATCTTTTTATTCAAAAGGATAAAAGAGATACAAATATGGATGTGAAGCATCTACTTCATTTTGAAATGGGCCTTTGGGTCAAAATGTCATGCTTCAATTGGGCATCTATCTCTTCCTTCAAAAAGAACTTAATGGCTTAAATAGCTCAGGGTTGTGTGTGTGTGTGTGTGTGTGTGTGTGTGTGTGTGCAATGATGGCATTTAGAATTCTAGCTTTCATGCAGTCTCAGAATAGAAGCCTCTGGCAAAATATGCAATAAATGGGATCTTTATATGAACATCAATTCAAACTTTACATAAAGGAAGTTACTATGTAATGACTAATGCTTCAAAGAGTGGCCAAAAGGCTGGTTGTTCTCCTCTTGTCCTCCCTTTGGCTGGGGAAGAGGGCAGCCAAAGCCAGCACTTACCTCTACTGGCACTCCAATGCTGCTTCATGAGGAAGGGGGCAATCCTATGATTAGCTGATGTCTCTAAGAACCTTTGATGATAAGAGATCTACTAATAGCCTTAGACAAGAGAAGTGGCTGAGATTTCAAGCATGCCTCTCTCTACCTATGCATCAAAGTCAACAAGGCTGTTCACTCATGAGCACCCCAATCTGTATACTGAGAGTTTACCTCGAGGACAGTAGATGTCTGGAGCCCATCGGTTGCACTCATAATTGTCCGCTGCCTTTTCACAGGTGAAACACTTAAATCCACCAGGATATGGCGTGGCTAGAAAAAGGATCAAGAGAAAAAATTAATTTTTTAGACTGAGCACAGAATCCTGAAGGTAGACATTTTCATTTTTTAAAAAGGATTCTAAAACCTGGCAGTTTCTTACAAAACTAAACATGTAACTACTATATGACCCAGCAATTACACTCTGGGGCATTTATCTCTGAGAAATGAAAACTAAAAGTCACACAAAAGCCTATATGCAAATGCTCACAGCAACTTTATTTGTAATAGCCCACGACTGGAAACAATCCAGATGTCCTTCAATGAATGAATGGTTAAACACACTGCGGTACCTCAATACTATGGAATGAATACTAGCAATAAAAGTAAACTATTAATACCTTCAACAACTTGAATGAAATTCTAGGGAATTATGCGAAGTGAAAACAAAAGCAATCCAAAGGTTATATTCTGTATGATTCCATTTATTTAACATTTTTAAAATGACAACATTTTAGAAATGGAGGCAATATTAGTGGTTGCCAGGGGTTAGGGATGGGAGCGGTTGGGGGGCAGGGTGAGAGGAAGGTGGGGGAGGGGAGGCTTATAGAAGGGATTCTTGCGCTATTAAAACTATTTAATGTCTTGACTTGGTGATGGATACATAAACTTACACATGTGAGAAAATGTGTAGAACTAAATACACACACATACAAATGGACACAAGGAAAATTGGGGAAGTTTGAATAAGACAGGTGGATTGACTATATCAATGTTAGTAACCTGGTTGTGATATTATTCTATAGTTTTCAAAATGTTATCATTGGGGGAAAGTGGGTAAAGTAAACATGGGATCTCCCTATATTATTTCTTATGGTTGCTTATGAATGTACAATTGTCTCAATAAAAATTTCAATTAAAAATAGGCACTCTAGGGGCACCTGGGTGGCGCAATTGGTTAAACATCCAACTTTGGCTCAGGTCATGGTCTCACAGTTTATGCGTGAGTTTGAGACCCACATCAGGCTCTGCCCTGGCAGTGTGGAGTCTGCTTCAGATTCTGTGTGTGTGCATCTCTCTCTCTCTGCTCTTCCCCCGCTTGCACTCTCTCTCAAAAATAAACATTGAAAAAAAAATAGGCACACTAGATTTCCAGTGATTCATTTTTATGTGTCCACTTATATAGCTATGTCGATATGTAAATATAAATATTAGGTTGAATCATTAAAAATTTCCTTATGTTTGACCATTTTTGACCTATAAAAGTGGCAATTTCTCTGATTCAATCTGATGTCTTTATCTCGTTGACTTGATATGGTTAAGAATTCCTGGGGACGGTAAGTATCAGCTAAGAAGAGTCTTCATTACTAAAATCTATGTTGTGCAGAGATGACCCTCTTAAGGGCTGTCTTGGGCCCATATCCAATGTCCACGGGGCAGCATGCTGAGGGCACATGTGGATGTGGAGGCATTACAGGCTTTTAGCTTGTGTCTGAGGGATGGGTAATTCCAGGAGGCCCTCCTAGCCCTCCCCCTCTCCACCCCTTAATTGGCCCTTCCTGCCTTCTGAAGAGTACAAGTACTCTAAAGGTACTTGTATCCTTGCCTTCATTTATGCTCAGGCACAGGGGGGTCTGGTGAGTCATGCTCTAGAGTGCCCAGCGCATGCAGGGCCTGGTGGGCATTTAAGGATGAGCATCCGTAGAGGATGCCAGGAATGCCAGGTTGTCGCTGTCCTTTTCGCTGATGCGCTCTTACTTGCACTGATATGCTTTTACTTACTCAACTTAGAGTTTTGCCTCTCGTAAGCAGAACTTTCGTATTTTTTTTTTTAATTTGTAAAATTACCTGGCCTCTTTGAAAACTACAAACACTCAAACACTTCATCTGCAGGAGCCAACTGTTCTCCCTCGCAGATGGCTGAGCCTGCACATCCCACTGGTGGAAATAATCATCTCAGGGTAAATTGCTTTGCCCACATGGAACCAATTAAGTATGTTATCAAAAATAAATGAAGGAGGAGGCAGCAGCTTAAGGCCAAAATTATGGGCCAGATTTAACTTTGCTTTTCACCTTGCATAGAAGAGCTGGCATCCTTGTACTGGCTTGCATTATCTCACAGTTGACTCTGACAACAGTCAATAACCTAACATGATCAAAACCCAAACTGTCTAAAAAAGACAAATAACTGGACATTTTTAGGGGCCAACTATGTTCCTGCAAGTAGTTGGTGAGTCAAGTTCATAAGCATAATGAAAGTGAGTTCATGGACTGCCTTAGACTGTGAGGGACGGAGAGCGGCCAAGACGTTGCCATCCAACTGCTTCATTCCCAAAGAGGAAATGTCACTGTGGGGAAACACATTCTCCCTAACATACAGTTATAGTAAAACAGAAGTAAACTATTTTGTAAAACCACACACAAATAATTTTTAGGTCTCCACATCCCACCATCAAGATAGGTGGGTTACATTTGTATTGAAAGATTCTACTTAGATATGCACACCTGAAGAATTAAACACAAATAGCTTCCTGAATTCCAAAGACATTAAATATTCTTATGGACCCTTAAATTAGCTTATTTTTACAAATATTGTTATGAGAAAACCCATACGAAATATTTTAGGACACTGTCCTATCGGATACATTAAAAAAATAGTTTCACTATCAATTTGATAGTTTCACTATCAAATATGACACTATCAATGTGTCATATATTGGGAGAGCTGGGTGGCTCAGTCAGTGGAGCTTTGGCTCAGGTCATGATCTCATGATTCCTGAGTTCCAGCCCTGCATTGGGCTCTCTGCCATCAGCACAGAGCCCACTTCAGATCCTCTGTCCCTCTCTCTCTCTGCCCCTCCCCGACTTGCACATGCTATCTTTCAAAAATAAACATTAAGAAAATAATAATTTAATAAATATGTAATACACAACTAAGTTTAAAGGAACTTTAAGGCAGCTGGTAAAATTTGAAGAATTCTCCAAGTAAGAGTTTTGGAAAAAAAAAAGATGTAAATGATTTGTCAAAGAAAACGACTTCTCAAAAACTTCTCATCATATTCACCAAGGTTTCTGACTGCAAGCGAGCCGTACCACTTCAGCTTGCATGATTAATTCACAAGAGCATCCAATTTTATCTGTCTGTCACTGCAGCCAGTAAAACTTTTCACTGGAATGCTGGACTAGTGATTCCTGGAAACTTTCCCATCAAAGAGATAAATTAAGAACTCTGAATGAAGATTGATGATCCAGCCACTACAAGAATAAACTTATTGAGAACTTGGCACTAATAGGTTGTGGTGTTCCCAAATTTGGATTATTTAATAGATTCTTCAAAATGATCTTTTGCAAGACGAGTGACATATTAAATACTGTCATTTCTTACACAGATAGGCCTGGGTTCTGCAATTAACCCAAAGTATAGAAAAACTTAAATAGGAATATGGGCTAAAGCCCTATGGTAGCAAAGTGAAGCTTCGTTCAAATCATTTGAATCTGAATGCGTTTATCAGCACATATTACTTACAATTAATCAAATGATCTTATTTTCGGTGAGTTTTACTTTTAAATCTACAACTTCGTTATCTGTATGATTGTCAACCATGACAGCCTCGTACTGCTTATAGGAACTTGTATTTGCACCTTGGGAGGTACTACTGATCAGTGAATAATCAAACCCTTTTCAATGACCTGTCTCCACAAACAGACTCAGCTTTAAGCGGCCAGTTATAGCACAATACCACATAAATGGTTAAGTTCCTCCCTCTGGAAATATTTAACCAAAACTAAGGTCTACTGATGAGCAACTGTCTCCAGTAACTTGCTAATTGATACTGCATCTGATAAAGAAGTTCTTTTTTTTAAAAGAAAGGAAGGAGGTTCCTAAGAGATGTGTTATTTTCTTCTTTGTTACTTCAAAGCATTACAGAGCAAGTAGAGTTTCAAACCGTTGTGGCCCCAGCTGTGAATGAATCTAATTTGGCTCTTGATCACAGAGTTAATAAGCTTAGTGTTCTGTATTTCAGGGCATAAGTCCTTGGTCCCTCAAGAGTAGGTGATTGTAAAGAAAAAAAGAAACGCCAAAGTGCCCAGTTACTTCCTGTAACGTAATCTGTCCATTAAGTCTCATGGTCAGCCATAGTTCAACCGACTATAATTCATTCGTAAGGCGATGGAAGAGATTTCATCTTTGTTTCCATCTCTTGGAACTTCTGCCTGGACAAAGGCCTTCAGTTTCCAGAACTGTGGTGAGAAGGGAATCTTGTTTGAAAATGTATGCTGATAGGTAATGCATCCAAACTTGTTTTATTCTTGCCAAGTTAATTTCCATTGTTTTTGGAAATTGGATGCAAATGTAAAATTTCTAGAAATCTAATAAATTGATCTTCTTTCTCAGTCTATCTAGCAACAAAATATTGTCAGTATAACTTGAATACTATGAATGTATTTCTGATGGCAATGCATTTCCTGGTACCTTTCCAGAAAGTGCCCTTACTCCCTAAAACTTGCATAGTCTGGAATTATGCAAAAACGTCATTGGCTCACTATGTGGGCATAAACAAGCCTGCTCTAGGGATATATCTCTTTGTTCCACGTGACTAAGGAAAGACTCAGAATATGCAACCAGAGGAAACCTGGATTTCTCAGGAAAGGTTTCTAGTATAAGTAAAGAAATGGAGGCCAAGAACAGGTTGAAACCACGTAGGATGTTAAATTCTGTGATCTCGTGTGACATCTAGAAACCAAATAAGTCACTCCATTTCTCTGAATACTAACTCCTGTTTTGAATGTTTTATTAGTCTTTGGTATTTTAATTATAGGGTGGGAAGAAATTCATCATTTTTCACATGAAAAAGAAAAGAAAAACAAATTATAGAAAAGAATGTTATCGAGGACAGTGCCTCAAATTTGAAAGCCATAAAATTGATTTCTTTTAAATGTTAGAATCTCCAAAAATTAGGGGACCAGGGAGCAAGGGAGATTAGTCATGGGATGCTGAACTTTCCCAACCAGGGTTTCAATCTCAGCCCCCTTACGACCTCTTAGGGCTACTCAGAGCCCATGGCAAACGAGTTTGTTTGCCTGGTGTGGAAAACTTGTGTGCCTTCTCAACATCTCTGGCATCATTGATTTCTCCTTGGGTAGGTTCTGAGCAGTAGCTAACATTAATGGAAACTGAATTTCTCGCTGACCCCAGAAAAGCTGTTTGTGCCTCCATCTACAAAGTGAGGTGATTATATCAATAATTCAAAATCAGAATAACCCCACACCTCCCTCATCTATTTTTTATGGTCTATGTTCTACAGAAACCTGCTTCTTTGTAGAGAGATCACTCCATCTAAACCTGGTCTAGTGGGTGCTGCTCAGGGGCAGAGGACCATGACCTTTTAAAAAATCAAAGTGCAAAAACAAGCAAACAAACATCAAAAACTTCTGAAATAGTGTGGGGGAAATGTGCAGTAGGAATCACTGACAGTAAGAATTTTTACTCCCCATGACCAGTCATGGAGGCTCTAAAAAAAACTCTGCCCAGAACTGCTGGTGAATCACCTATGTCTAATCTACTAGCTTCGAAATGACATCCTCTATCGTCCATATCTCAAAATCATATCAGAAAACCCCACCAAGTTTTTCTATATGGTGAATTCTTTCTAATCAGGCCATGGCCTACTTAATTAACATAGGCCACATAAACTTTCCCACCAACTTCTAGAGAGCAGGAGTGATTGCTCCCCTGGCCTGGCAGAGCCCATGCTTCAGAGATTTCATTCCGAAATGGACTTTTTTGGATAAGGGCCTACTCAACCCAGGCACTGATCCCCCCTAAGACTGGCACAGAAGTGGTGTGTGTGTTTGTTTTATTCTTGCTCACTTACATCCAATCCCCTTGATTTCCCTTCCCACTCTGTGTACAATCACAGCCTCAGAGGAGGCCTGTCTTTCAGCGAGGTGACCACTGAGTCAGTCACTGAAGCGGATGAAAAGCCCCACAGAAGCTGAAGGACTTAGCAATCAAAACCGAGACTGAAATTTAGATTTTTGTTAACCAAGTCTAATAAAAAAGCATGGCTCTTTGGAGAAAAGAACAAAAGGCAATCCTAAAAAACACAGCAAGTATCAAAGCACCTTCTTTTCATGGTTACTAAAATAAACAGCCCTCCAAAAACAAGCAGCCAGAGAATCTTCCCACACAATTAACCAGTAGGCACCAGCCTTTTACTGGTGAGAGTACACAATAGTAGTAAGACTGAAGAAACTATTTGCTGCGTGTCAAAATGTACTTGGAGTTAAAAAATTAGAGGGATGCATTTTCAGGAACCTGTTTACCATCTAAGCCAATTACAACATCATAAGCAACAAACATCCAGTTGCCTATTATATATGTGCCTACTATTTTATGGATATTATCTCTAGTCCACAAAATAATGCAACAGGATGTATATTATTTCAACCACTCTAGAAATGTGGAAATTAACAATAAGATTCCCCTAACATTTATTGAGCATTTATGTTGGCTCATACACATCTAAGTGCTTTGTATGCATTCCTTTATTTAATCTTCACAAAGTTAGGGAATTTATTTCAAGCCAGAAGGCTACAAAGCAGTTGAGCTGGCCGCTGACCCAAGATCCAAGCCCCTGTGCATTCCTTGGAACACCTCTCATCTAAACCAGAACACATACACATTAATCATTCTAACCGTGTAGCGCTGAAGGAATCCATGTTGCTGTCTCCACTTAGTGGACTATAAGATCCTCAAAAGCAAGAACTATGTTTTATTTACCTTTATATTTTCCATGCCTATCACTACGCTTGACACACAGCAGACACTCAAAAAATGTTTGCTGAACAGAACATTTCAAAAGAATAATACACCTCAGGGCAAATACTAAAGGTCAATATATACCCATTATACCCAGCTCTCACCACCACAGGGGCAATGCAGAAGAGGATTCAAACAGAAATAAAAGATAAGATAAATACAGAGATGGAGACCCAAACAGCAAGTAAATCTTCTGTGTTTCCCAAAGTGTGATCCTTAGAATATGTAACAGAAGCATCTGAAATTCTTGCTAAAAGCAAAAATTCATGGGTATCGTCCAGATATGTGCAGTCAGACACCCCAGGGAAGGGATCTGGGCATCTACATTATTATGCACTCACTCCCCAGATGATTCTTAAACACAGGAAACCAAAAGGGATAGGGAATAGGAAGTTGTGGGAGGCAATTATGCTGAAACTGAGAATCAGATGCACAGACAGGAAGACCAGCTATTATCTTGCCTATAAAGGACTGATCTTTTACAAATACCTTCCTCCTGGGACATGCCGGTTCACTTTGATAACTGATTGAGAGCTGGCACAAGTTAAAGGGAAGGGTGTTCAGAATTAGAGCGATTGTGCTGGGAACAGAGGAAACAAGCCTTAACAATTTGCCTTAAAATAAAAAAACAGACACCCTACAAAAAGGCGAGGGTAAAACATACAACATCTTCAGTAGCACCTGCACCCCCGAATTAAATCATCCAAGGTTCCCCTGCATGGAAGGCTGCCTTCTCCTGTCCATTTTCAACTCACATCTTATTCAAAGCAAAGTGACATTTCTGCAGTGAAGAGAACAGAGTCTTACTTGAAGGGTGGAGGTAGACAATGTCTTTCACTGTGAAGTCTCTCGACTGAGCGGCTTTCAGACAATCCGCCAGCAGGCTCAGGAGCAGGAGCCAGGCCAGGGCAGGGCCAGGTTCCATGGCAGACTGAGGCGTCACTCATACAGGGGGCCTGGGAGCCAGGACTTGGGACAATGGAAGAAAACTCGCACCTGAAATATAAAATAAGACTCATCTCAGTGTCCCACTCGAGGAAACCAGGAGAGACCTGGCAGAGCTCCTGTGTTGGTAGGATGGGCTGGAGGGAGACAGGGAGCCAAAGGCACAAGAAAGTGGATAGACACGGAGAGAAACTTTAGAAACAGTAACTTTAGAGCACTTAGAACATTCCAGCCCCAATCTATCCCGAATCAGGTAGCTAACGCTCCACTGGTGTCCATCCCCCCTAATATCCAGCAGAGATGGTATCAAGAGAGACTGAATTTTAATGAAATCCAGGAGGATTTTGCCAGAAGGCTAGGGGATGTCTGCCAGAATGCAACAATAAATAAGTCAAGTACAAAAGTGCAGAAGCATTTCCTTGATAGTGGTGACAGCCAGGTCTGAGAGTGCAGACGTCCTGTGTCATAGTGCTCAAGCAAACCTACACAAGGTAGGCTTTCATATTCGCCGGGGGGGGGGGGGGGGGGGGGGGGGGGGGGCGCGAAGAAATGTAGGTAAGTTGGCCTCTCCCAAAACACAAAGTGCCTTTACAGCTCAAAATCTCCTTAACTAATAATATTGGCCGGCTGCTGTTGAAGCCCTTACAAATATATCACTTAATTCCCCCAACAACCCTATGAGGGTTACCCATTTTCAGTAAACTGAAGTCCAGCAAATAAGCAGAGGAGTTGATTCAAACGGAGACAGTCTGGCCACTGACTCCACATTTGCAAACTCTAGGCGATATTCTGTTCTTCCAAAGACTGATTCAAGGTGTATAAACTTAAACTAATAAAATGAGGTCAAAGGATCCCAGTAGCACTAAGCAATCATCATTTTATCCTTTATTCTGGTTCTGTCCTTTTCAATTAAAATTGAGAGCAGTCAATTTTTTACTAGGGTTCAACTGTCCAACTTACTAGGAATGTAGATATATATCTTAATTTATACGTGCTATTTTCTTGCCATCTTATTGCTTTCCTACAGAGTCTGTTCTTCAGGCTCCACCCTTTTGCAAATACCATCATTCTATTGCCCACAAAAGGGGTCATGTTAGATATTCACCTTATTTTAAACTGGTGGAGAAAAAAAAACCAACACCATTTGGACATTTTGTTTACAAATTTTAACACAAAGATTCAATGAGATTTTTAAAAAGGCATAACAAAATCCTAAAATTATTTTGTCAAAATAAATAGATCAAGAGTAAATATATTGTAAAACAAAATCAATACAGAAGATCAATATGAACTAATCAGATATTAATGAATACTAATCAAAACAGGATAGAAAATATAAAAATAAATACAGAAAATAGAACACTCGAATAGACACAACAACTGACATAAGTATTTTCTTTTAAATTACAGAACAGGAAAATACAAAATGAATAGTATTATGATAACTTAATTAAAAATTGTGAAGATTAACCAAAACCAAACAATACACAATGCACTCATATGAACTCCAGATGGATCGATGCATTCATTGTTGTTTAAAAAATCGACAAACTATTAGGAAATAAGAGTAGAAATTATCACCCTGTGGCAGCTTGATGATGCCAGCCTTGCCAATTTCATGCTAATTCCCCATCTTCCGTTTACATTTGGTTCCCCAGGCGAATGTGCATTCAAGAGGAGAATAAGCTGCTTGCTCCCTTAATGAGTGTGGCTGCCAGGCACCGTGTTAGGCACTTGTTTGAAAAATATGGTAAGAAAACAAATATTCATGGTATTTCTCCTCCGCCGAATGACAGAGACCAACATGATCTCATCTTAAATGAACGCAGTAGTGCTCCATTTTACATCCACTGTGGCCAGGTATGGTTGCACCTGAGGAGCAAATCTACCCTGCATCATCACGCCTCAGCTCCTCACAGTCTGCAGCAGGGCCCAATTTGAGAGGGATGGGGAGGAAAGCTATCGGGTTTTATTTTGATATAACCTAACATTAAGTATCAACGAGCTGCCAACCTAAGTTCTTTTTAATGTGAACCTCACTGTCTACACCAATACTTCATATGTACCAAACAGTGCATTTATTAAAGCATTTCTCAATCACAGTATTCCTTCGGTTACTGGTTTAAAGGTCTCCCTCTGCACGGTACTCACACTAAGCATTATTTAATGCCATCTGAAATTTACCTTACCTCCGTAGCATGGCTACCAGCCACAAACCCTCATTCCACAGCATGTGTGTGCTACATCTGAGCAAAGAGGTAAAGAGCTAGACCCCTGGATTTGAAACCTTGCTCCAATGCTTTCTTTCTGTGCAACCTTAAGTCAGTTACTTAACCGCTCTGTGCCTCAGTTTCTTCATCTGCAAAATGAGGATCATAATGCTACCTACCTCAAAAGTTTATTACGAGAATTAGGTAACATAGCATAAAGCACTAAGAATAGTGTCCATCACACGGTAAATACTGTATAATATTTCCCAATATTTTTACTTACTACTGTTTTGTTCAAAATGTAGTTTTAAAGTCAATGTGGTTTTCTAGGTAAAGGTAACTATGATGCAAATGTTGTGTTCTAACTTTAAGTAAATACGGTGCCATTTATTTGGGTTCAACACACAGCTCACTTTCCTTAAATCAGAAAAATATAACAATTTCCAGAACTACTATGTATGACAAATCACAATCCACACGTCTCTTTCTCCCCAGCATCTGCCCCATGGCCAGCCAGGCAGGGAGGGACAAAGCAGGTGCGAGACAGGGGAGGGCACGTCTTGCCACCATTATAATATTGCCTAGGCTCATGCAGACCCAGGTGACCTCCTGCCATCCTTCATCAACGAAGCAAACAGATGGGTGATGCCCATCTACACTCTCTCCATATCTCCTCCAAGTCACCCTCCAAGGTCTATGTCCCACCTCCATGACCTTTACATTTCCGCTTTAGTTAGATTTTACTTGTATAAAAGATATTGAGAGAGCATAGGTCTCTTATATCCCTTTGAAGCACATGTCTCCATTTTGTGTGCTCACACATGTGTTTAGAGTTTCCAAATTCTTAAAATAGTTGAAACTTGATTATCCCAACACACTTTACTCATGAAATTGTTCCTTTTTCAGAAAAAAAAAGAGGAAGTATGAATTTTCTAGGCTTATGTATGATTAGAAAAAACACCAAAATGGTTTAGAATTTCTGATAATTTTAATGGTTTTCTTTTTGCTTAATTTGTATGCTCAAAAATTTCTGATAAGCATGTATTACTTCAGTAGAGTTTTTTTTTTTTTTTGTAAATTCATAATTTTGTACAACCATCACTGAGTCTGGAACATTTCCATCAAAACTCTTGTACCCATTAGTGGCCACTTCCAATTCCCTCCTCTCCCCACCCCTACAACCACTAATCTACTTTCCATCTCTATAGATTTGCCTATTGGGAACATTTTCTGTAAACAGAACTATACAACATATAGTCTTTTGTGTCTGGTTTCTCTCAGTTAGTGTGATATTTTCAAGATAAATCCATGTGGTAGCATGAATGGGTATATCATTCCTTTTTGTGGCTGAATAATATTTCAGTACATGAATATAACACATTTGTTTATCCATTTATCCCATTGACAGACATTTGGGTGGCTTCCATTTTTTGACTACTGTGAATAGTGCTGCTATTAACATTCACGTTCACACTTTTGTGTGGACATATTTTTAAGTTTTCTTGGGTATATACCTAAGAGTGGGATTGCTGGGTTTTATGGTAACTTCGTGTTTAACTTTTTGAGGAACTGTCCATCAGTTTTCCACTGTGACTGCACCATTTTACATTTCCATCAGTAAAAGACCAGTGTTCGAACGTTTCCACATCCTCACCAACCCTTATTTTCATTAAAAAATAGTTTTTATTATAGCCTAGTGAGTGTAAAGTGGTGTCTCGTTGCATTTCCCAAGTGACTAATGATGTTGAACATATTTTCACGTGCTTACTGGCCATTTGTATATCTTTTTGGGAATAATGTCAACTCAGATCCTTTGCTCATTCTTTAAGGGGGTTATTGTCTTTTTATTGTTGGGTTATAAGAGTTCTTTCTATTTTCTAGACTCTGGACACTAGATCCAGACACTCAGATCATTTGCAAATGTTTTCTCCCTTCCTCTTGACTTTTCACTTTCTTGATGGTGTCCTTTGACATACAAAAGTTTTAATTTTGATGAAGCCCACGCATTGCTTTTTATAAATATAGATTTTGTTCCCATATACAAGTCAAGCCCAACATAGCACTAAAAAAATCTGCACACAATGCACAGTAAAAGAACTTGTCTACTTTGTAGTAGCCAGGGCTATATTTTCCACCTCTCTTTCCCTTAAGGAAAAGAGAATGGGCAGAACTGTTTATTAATATCACCATCAACTGCTTACATTCCTGCAGTAAATCATGAAGCACTACTCACTCTATTATTATATTCTAGGAACTGAAAAATGAAAGATGAGTTACATGCATTCACAATTAGTCTAACCATTCCTGAAATATGGGCTCTGCTGAGGGGGCTGTATTTTTTCTGTACAGATTCTCAGTAGTCAATGAAGCTTTATTCCCTAAGCCTCTCAAATACGATGCTGGACATGCTCAGATAATACGAAGGGTCTTTCCTAGGACTTTGACGCTTTTCTCTGGAGTCCACAGTACCTTTGGACTGTCCTAGACATTTAGAAAAGATGTTGCACTTCCATTTTATGTGCTGCTATTTGAATACGCACTGAGGACCCCATCCCTGACTCCAGTTCTCTTTATGAAGAAGTACACTCTCATTTTCACAGCTCTGTGACCTTTCATTTGTTATTTATGAGCTTTTGCAAATCTAATACCACTCTGACAGATTTAATTTGTGCTCTAAATTACCTTTGCATGAGTTACTCAACTGCTGGTTTTATTCCAATGGATTACTTGCTACATTCTGAAACAGAAAAAAAAATTAGTTCGAGATCTATTCGACTTCCTCCATTTGGGAGAAAGTTGAAAAGAGTTGCATTCTGATTTTCACTGCATGGTAATACTTAGTATAAAGGAGGATTTCTAAGACTAGTCTTGGAGGCAAAGAGATAGACCCATAACCCAGATCACGTTTTACAAATCCACATCTTAATTGCTATTTTATATAGAGACCATAAAACAAGATATCCCCAATTCCTTAAACTCATCACTAAGATAATTAAGCACTTCGGGAAGCTACACTGACTAAGGTGCCAATTACCAAACAACACCTTAATATTAAACCAATATATAAGTAATTGTGAAGTAGAGAAGTAATACAAGTCTAAGTATTTTTCAATGCCGTTCCTATTGTAATATGAAATGCCTAATATGGGAGCAAAATGAAATTTTGAAGCCTGGAAGATCATGAGAAATCTTGACTTAATTTTCAATAATCCAGGTTTGGTGGTGTCTTAATGATCTGAGTAAGTTAATTCAGCTCCCAAAGTATAAATTCAACGCATGTCTTACAAAACTAAGACTACTTAAATATATCATTCTGACTATGGTACCTTCTCACCATTTGGGAATTGCTTATAACATGGTGGTGGTTTTCAAACATGGGTTCATTGACATGTCTCCATTGAGAGACAACATCTACATCTTCTCCCTTTTATTCTGGGACAGCCCTATAGACCAATTGAGCAGAGTATGGTGGAAATAACACTCTCTGGCTTTTCAAGCTAGGTCACAGAAGGTAATTAAACTTACACCCAATGTTCTGGAATGCTCAACCACATAAGCAATCTGAGCACTCTGAGTGCCATGCTGTGAAGAAGTTCAAGTAGTCCACACAGAGCTATGGAGACTTCATGAAGAGGCAGTGCTACCCTGCCAGCCCCCAGCTGCTCCTGCCCCACCGCCTTACTCCATTCCAGCTCCTGCCACAGTCTGATCAAAACTGCATGGAGACTCCAAGTGAGAACAGCCTGGGCCAAGCTCTTCCCACATTCCTGACCCACACAAACCATGAGAGAGAAATGAAATGATGATAACTACTTTATGCTATTACATTTTGTGGTGATTTGTTCTGTAACAATAGATATCTAGAATATGAGGAACTGGTGTAGGAGAACTAACTAGGAATTCTCGTACTCATGAAAATAATCCTATTTTCCACATTGGTTGCAAGGTACAGAAATCGAAATCAAACAGGCTATAATCAAAAGGGGGAGAAAGGGAAGAATTTTATGGTCTCATCTAATACTCCTGCTTGAACATGGCTGGACTTTTAACCCTCTTATCAGGAATTTCCAGCCCTCAACTCTACTTTGTCCCCTCATTTGCTTTTATTCTCATTCGGATCTTCCAGCTTCAGAAGCATTCCCAGACTGTTTTTCAACTGTTCCAGAAAACAACAACAACAACAACAACAACAACAAGAAAAAAAAAACACCTAAAAAAAAAAAAAAAAAAGGGCGATCCATCCTTGGACTACAACTGGCCAGGGGAATATGGCATTCCAACTGGCCAGAGCTGGGCTATTAGCATGTCACTTGGACAGATGCATAGTGTCAACTTCATATAAATCACGTAGTTTGAGAATAGGGGAGGTATTGGTTTTCCGAAGGAAGGAAAATCTAGGTATTGTCACCTGAAGAAGATTTGCTGGGCTAGCAAAACTACACAGATGTCCATACAATTAACAATACTAACTTCTAAGTACCTGCATTAACCTAGAAGTGCAAAATGAAGTTAATGATGGCCAAATGAGTATTTCAGCAAATGGTGGGGAAGTTACCTGTTGACATGATTTCCTTCTCTAAAAATAGAATACCATGCCAGTACCACTTTGCAAATCAAAACAAAAGGCGAAACAATAGTTCTAGTGGGCATTTAGAATCACTTCTGCCCTATGTTCTCCCCTGGTTACAAGATGGCTCTCCTACTGATACCCATCATGTGGTGTTATTTGGGGTGCACCGTGTTCTTACACGGTCCATCCTACAGGATGCTGTTGTTTGGACCAGGGTCGGACATTTGATCCAAGCCAGACCAATCAGAGATCTTCCTGGGTATTTTTCAAGCCAAAACTGGATAAAGACAATCAGCCCTCTCTGGTACAGAAGTCCTCAAGAAGTGAAACTCAGGAACACGTGTATGCCATATTCCTCTCCACAGGGAGGAGGAAGAAGAGAAGGCAGCTTGCTGCCTGAGAGAGCTACTGATAATGGAGGTAAGAGCTGAGCTATGTGTAACCATTGCCTTTTGGGCTAATTGTTAACTCTTCCCTTAGAAGATTCAATCTCCATCCAATAAATAACATTTTTGCCCAAGCTAGTTTGAAGTTGCTTTCTGCCCCCTGCAGCCAGGAGATCGGACCAACCAATTCAAGACCAATTCTTATAAAAGAGGCCAGCCCCCAGCTTAAATTTTTCTTTGTAACATATATGCTTTTTTACATTAATACTTCTTTAAGGCTTATCAGCTAAAAGGTTAGAGTTGGTTTTAAAAACGTCAATAATAGAGAACTAGTCAGAGATTATCTCTTTCAGGCTTCATAGACACTGATGTTTCCTTTCCTATAGGGAAACAGATGATCATCTATTCCCAATATGAATTGAGGACCTATCTGCATAAAAATCAATGCTTTAAAAAAGTGTGTATTTCTTTTCCTGGAACCCGTTGGCAAGGCTAGAGTTATAGGGAAAAGCTGCCTTTGGACCTTTCCCCAGTCTGATTTAAAGGTCAATTGCATCAAAACCCTTCAATTCCTGAAGGATAAATGATGTCTGGCCTAGTATGCTTAGCAGTATATTCACATTTCTAAAAGATATTATATTCACTCTCTTCTGCTTGTTGGCTGTTTGCTTGTTAGCTTCTTCTATCAATTTGAAGTTTCTAGAGAACTGACGAGAAGGCATTTTGAAATACAAACAGCCACAAGGGGATGGAGTCAAAGAACTCTCCAGGCAGGAATGGAAAACTAGGTACATTTCAGTGCCGGCCTGCCATTTTTTATTTACCTGGAAGGGAGTGGTGGTTTGGAGAAATTTTTTGCTTTGTATCTTTTATTAAATGCTTCTGTATTTTTAAGAATGTCATATTTTCATTTTACTTGTTCTAGGAATTCTAATCCCAGAGACCTTCCAAAAAATGTGGAAGTTAAAAATGTTTGAACTTATTAATTCCCACTTTCAACTTATTAACAACCACTTAACATAATCTTGATTCTCACCCAGGACAAAAAAGAACGAATCCACATTAAATATTTTGCACGCAATAGGGTTTTGCCCAGGGTTCCAAGAATCCTAACCAAGTTTTTGTCCAAAGTCCTTGAAAATTGTTACCATTTAGCCATTTATAACTCAAGATCAAGAAAACTGTAATTGCTAGTTTCATAGGTGTGGCAAACCCTTTCAAAATTTCTTACAGGGTAGGAGGGTGAGCCTGTACTCTTCCTGTGGGAAAAATGAAAAAAAAAAAAAAATCAAATAGCCAACATCAAAACAGCGACTTATGTAAAACAAAAACCTCTCTGGCTATATTTTTTTCAAATCACTGGATTCCTCAGTAGCTAAGTAATAAATCTTAACCAATTTTTCTCATTTAATAAAGAATATGCTTTTAAAAACAAATCTATCCATGCACTCATCCTCCAAATTTCTGATCAACCAATACCTTGAGCTACACAACACGTGTCCTGATAGTGCAAAGACCATCAGGGTTTCATTTTTGTGAAAGGGTATTGGGGTCTGTGAAAACTCACAGTCTAAACTATAATCTGACTATTTGCTCACCATGGGTTTGAAGGCAAAGGAATGTATCCGATGACCTCCTGCCTCTGTACCATTGGGGTAGGAATTCTTCCTTTGTAATGCACCATCTTCATTTACAAGCCTCCATAAATAATGGTTATTAAAGAAGTCTATTATTGTAGCAAAACAGAATATAATAAGATTTTTACATAGTAGTATCCATCCAGGCAGAAAAAGATGTAGGAGTTATTAATAAAAGAAGATTGTCCTTGATAATAGGAACTTTTTTATTTTTGCATCTAAATTAACTCCCTTCTTAGAAAAAAATATTGAGTAGCTTCTTATGGATGAGGAAGTGTAGGTACCTAAACTGACTCCACTCCCTGAATGCTGATACTGAAAGAACCATGTGAGATTCCTCTCCCCTCACATTACTGCATTTTCCTACTTGTCTCCAGTTGTCCTCCTTGGTTTTGATTTTACTTGCTCATTCATTCATTCATCATCCTCTACGAGCCAGGGATAAACAGCATTATCTATTATACATGCTGTCGTTAATAGTTCCAGCTTAATACTCAAATGATTGAACCATATTAGTAAAATCATTGATGTAACTCTTAAAATTCCCCACACGGTTGCTAAGTACGTGGGAGGAAATGTTGACCTGCCTTGTATGCAAGGGAGAGATGATACATCTTTGAGTCACTGAGTCAAGAGTGATCATGGTGTGATATTGACCTCTTGTCCTTACTAAGGCCACGCATTTGTAAAACACCAGGTAGAGGAGCTAGGTAACACAGTGACTGCACCTGCCCTACACAAACCTCAGGGAGGTCACCAGGCATTACCAATAAGACCCAACAGGAGGTTCAGAGTCCTTCCTAACAACCAGGGCAGCTTATCTGGAAGAAGGAAGAAAGGGAGAAGTGGAATTTGATGGGGATGACCCATTATATTTTATAAAGATCCAGTTAACATCTAAGTTCATATGAATTATTGAATAATTATACTAGTAACAGGACACTGGAAATAAGTATTAGAGAAAACAAAAGATATTAAAATTCCAAAGAATCATAGCCAGGGGTGGACTTACCATGTAGTGAAGGGTAAGCTTCAGGGTCCCTGATTGTAGGGGCCCCTGCCAAGGCCCTATTTCTAATCTTAGGATTGTTAATCCATGTTTTCTTTTCCTTAAGGGGAGCTCCTCCCTAAAAACCTGGATCAGCCACCCCTGACCATAGTAATGCAAAAACAATGTTTATTAGTCATAATATTCTTGCTTTTTCTCTGAAAAGGGTTAGGTTAATAAACAGAAAAGAAATGCTGTCATTCTACTCTCATGGAAAGGAAAAAAAAAAAGTAGGAAAGACAGCACATTAACCAAGGCTGGCCTCAGAACTGGGAAGTGGAATTATAGCTGGAGAAAACAATCAACCAATGAGATAACTCCATTCCTCTGGGGCCCCTCCAGCACTGCCCGTGAGCAAATCTCCCAGGACCACTGAATGGAGAAAGAATGTAGGGCACCCCCAAGGCAAAGGAAGAATTAAGGCCGAGAGAAAACCCCAAGCTTTAGATAATATGTGTTTCTTAGCTATTTTAAGAAGGGTCAGAGAAGCCACTTCATCTCATCGCTGGACTGGAAAGGAGGCCAGTCTAAAGGGAGCAACAAGATCAAACCCAGCAGTCCCGGCAGTGCTGATCAGGCCCCAGTCGATGGAGTAGAAAGGGAATTACATAGGAGCTCTGGAGCCAGGCAACCCCAGGGCCTTTTACCTACCTCCTTGGATTACTGTGAGAACAGATAAATGCCTGGAAAGACTGTGGAGCACCGGGTCTGGAGCCAGTCCAGGCTATAATTCTGACTCTGCAACTGACAGCTGTGTAACCTTGGGCAGGCTTCTCAACCCTTGTGCCTCAGTTTATTCATCTGCAATTAGGGGCAATCATACCACCTAGGTCAGAGGGCCCTTATCAGGACTAACAGAGATAATACACAGAAAGCACTTTGAACCATACCTAGCACATGCCTGCTAGCTAATGCAATTCGAAAAATCAGCTCTCAGTGTCCTAACAATGCATTGGGTTACTCGTTTGGGTGGGTCAAGATGCTGGCTCAGAAACTTCTGCACCCCCAGTCTGGGAAGGAGGTATGAAAGGTCTTCAAAAAGGCTTCTGTGGAATGCCGTGTTCTATTAGGAGAAATCAAAAGCCCAGGTAGCTTGCCAGATTTTTCTAGCTGATCCCAACTAAGATCAACATCTTCAGGTGAGGATAAAAACACAGGGCAGGTGAATTAAGTGAGGCAGATCGGGGAAGGTCTACGGCAGGACTTCTCAAATTTCAGAAATGCTTTCTCCTTCAAAGAGGAAAAAGTCTCACAGACAGAATTTCATCTACCCTTACTGTCAACTAATTAATCCTAATTATAATAATTATATGCTACTTACACACACACAGATAGGAAACTAGGATTAAGCTCCTTTGTTTAAAAGCCCACACGGTACTTTAAAAGCTAAACAAAATTACCAAATATAAATAAAATTACATTAAAATTAAACACACTAGTGAAATAAAATCTCCTTTAAAGAAAAAAAGTCAGGGGCACCTGGGTGGCTCAGTACGTTAAGCATCCGACTTCGGCTCAGGTCATGATCTCACGGTTGGTGAGTTCAAGCCCCTTGTTAGGCTCTGTGCTGACAGCTCAGAGCCTGGAGCCTGCTTCAGATTCTGTGTCTCTGTCTCTCTCTGCCTCCCCCACTTGCTCTCTCTCTCTCTCTCTCTCTGTCTCAAAAATAAGCATTAAAGAAAAAAATTTAAAATAATAAAGAGAAGAGTCTCACAAACAGAATTTCATCTACCCCTACTGTCAACTAATTAATCCTAATTATAATAATTATAAATGCTACTTACATACACACAGATAGGAAACTAGGATTAAGCTCCTTTGTTTAAAGCCCATGTAGCAGCTTTAAAGCTACACAAAATTACCAAATATAAATATAATTACATTCAAATTAAACACATTAATGAAAGAAAATGGAAAATAACAGTAATGACTAGCATTGATTGAGCACTTACTATAGGGCTGAACCCAACATGTGCAAGGCACCCTTTACGTGCTTTCTTTAATCCCCACAACACTGTGAAGTAGGCACTATTATTACCCCATTTTACAAATGAGAAAACTAGGGCACCAAGAAATGAAGACACACCTTTTTAAATCTACAGAACTGGCAGGTGCCCAGAAGTGCACAGACACCACTTGGGGAAGCCCAGACCTAGGAGGTACACAGCATCTGGTGACAGGGTGATGGAGGATGAGGCAGACCCAGAAAAGAGTTCGGGGCGTCACTTAGCACAAGAAGGACACCAAGATGGGGATGCTGGAGGGGAGGGGCCACCCACCAAAGACCACATTGTCTGGGTGTCCTTTTGTTTTTGTTCTGGTTGGGGCATAAAGAGGGCTTTGCTGGTAATCCCAGAGGGAGAGGAACTGGCCCTCCTACTGGAGTAAGAGTTAAGATGAAAACCTGGAGAGAGGAAGTGCAGGGGAAAGATGAGAAGAGAGAGGGTAAGTAAGAGGGAAGGGGGTTGTCAAAAGAGGGCCAAGGTTTCCAAATTTGCTGATCCTAGCAAACTGCTGATGCTGGCTCTCACGCATTACAATTTCACTGGTGTGGGGTGTGACGTCAGTATGAGGTTGAAAAATCTCTCCAGGTGATTCTAATTTGCAGCAATGTTTGGGACGCTTTATCACACTTTTGCAAATGACAGTGGAAGGAAACAGCTCTGAAAGGTATTCTGTCCATCCAGGGCACCAGCACACCAGACTGGAAAGTTCCCCTTAGCACTCACTCACTTAAGGAACCAGTAAGCAGTCCAAAGTAATCAGCGTTATGTATTCCTCTAGGAATCCTCTTTATCCTATCTATCCTTAAAGTACTGAGGAAAGGGAACGAGCAGGTTGTGACCTATAAAATGACCACAGCTTCCAACGTGACAGACTTCTCTTGGCCACTTTGGTAATAACTTCCCAAAAGTGGTTTTCATCCTCTTGATGAAATGACTGTCCCATGTTGCCCTTGAAAGACTCCAAGGTGAAGTTCACTCTACCTTTCCGACCCAGCACACTTAATTTTATGACACCAAAAGAGAAAATGTCGGGAGGCCTCTCCTGAGACACACATATGCTTACAACCATTACTCCCAAGGTAGCCGGAGAGACAGAGGAGTTTTTGAGAAAAGAAACAAATAGGCCAACATTTTCAGAGGCAGCATGGAGTGTTGGGAAGAGAATGGCTTTTGCAGACCGCAGACTTGAGTTTGAACTCTTGCTCTGCTACAAAGAGCCATGTGAACTTGAGCACTGAACTCCCTGTGGCTCAGTCTCCTTGGCTGCACTGACACACTGGGATGCCTTCAATTCATCAGGACCCCACACTGCCATTTCCATTATGCGTGACTATGATCGTGACGCCAAGCCTCGATCATTAAGTGACACCCCCCTACCTGGCCCTTTAGAGGTGGCAAATTCTCATCCTCACTGACTTTCCAGTCACTTGTTCTGATGTTATTCATAGAAGGAAGTTAGGCTGAGAATAAAGCAAAAGAAAAGAACAGAAGTAACATCATTGGGAATAAACAGGGAAGGCAGTAAAACATTCATCCTGGTTTCACTCTGTAAAGTCAGAGTAACATAGATCTGATATCAAAACCATATAATTTATGCAGTTGCATTAGATCCTGCCAGGTCTTTCTCATAGGGGTTACAGAACAAAAACAAAAACAAAAACATGAATATATTGTAGAGATGAAAATGTAGGTAATCATAATGGGCTCTCTCTTTCAATCCTCCATTATTATTCATTCCAGAGGGTTCTAAATTTCTGTATTCTAAATAACCCTGTGAGTAGCATCCTTGCAACTATAGCACATGATCTATTCCCCCATTATTTTCTTAGAATAAACTCAGACACAGGAGAAAAAAGAAAATGAAAGGACCCTGTCTTCCACTGGGTAGACCAGGAAGAATGCTGGAGGGTTTCTCTTCCCTGGAATTGTGTCATAAAACTATGAGGTAAGTATTTTCCAAGATCCTTTGTTTTCCTATGCTTGCAATCAAGAAGGGAAAGACAAGAATCTCTTTTGGTCCTTTCCTCCTGCAGGACTGATTAAGCCAAAAATATCAAGTCCAGGTAAAATGAGGCAATGACTGAGTTTCCCATGACAATAAAACCCATCTCTTCTTATCCTGAGACCTGTGAACAGGTATCTTTTCTAATCCTAATTTACACTCCAAGTTCAACATTTTCCACTAATAATGCATGCTCTACACTTGATCTTAGCCAAAAGGCCGAGAAGCAATATTAATAATGCATGCTCTAAATATGGCAAAAAAAAGCATCATAAACTCCAAATTAATCACTGGTTATTTGGGAGAATTCATTCATTTAATAAATATTCACTGTGTCAAATATGTATTGGGTATTATTCTACATTCTGGGTTATAAAATAAACAAAACAGATGAAAACAATATTTGATGTTCTGGCTCAATATATTTCTGGTTTATTACAGCTCAGTAGTTTTGGAAGAAGAAAGGGATTCAACAAAAATTAATACTGAGGTTCAGTTCGTGATCAAGCTGATTGAATGTAGCTCATTAACATTGTTGGCTCAGCACGATTCAAGTTTCTTTTAGTGGTATAGTGCTTGGGGACTCTCTACTCCAAAAGGAAACAAAAAAATGCAACACATGAAAATTTTTCGGTTACTCACCAGATCCCAAAACCCCAAAATTGTTCTGGGCATTTTTTTTTGAGGTGTAATAACTCCTGTGTTTTTTGATCCTACTTTCTAAATACTTTACAAACCAGTCCTACCTTCTTCATCATGTCTATGGCTGGAACTTCAGTTCAGGTCTTTAATTTTTGTTTGGACTATGGCCATAGTTTTTAAACTAGTCTGCCTGACTCTGGTTTCTTTTCTTTCCAATATTTCTGTCTTACAGTTTATAAAAACAGAGATCTGATCACATAGCTCTACATTTAGAAACTGTGAATAGTTCTCACTGCTTGCAGGATATAGTTGAAATTTTTTATCAGCACATACAAAGAGTGGGAGAATGAGTAGATAGGCCCTCAGAATTCTGGATTAAGGCCATGCCACTGGCAGCAGAGAAGTATACCCCTTTTGAAAAACAGCCCCTGGCATATTGCTGAGCCCTGCTAAAGACAGAATGCTTGCTCACATGATAACAAGGGATCATGCATTCAGAACTTCCCATTATAAGCCAGGATCTATTAGACTTAATCATTCATAAAGGCTGTCATACCTATCAGAACCTCAGCCAGCATTATCACCTGAGGGCTTAATAAATGCCTGGTAGGGTGCCTGGGTGGCTCAGTTGGTTAAGCATCTGACTTGATTTTGGCTCAGATCACGGTCTCACGGTTCATGAATTTGAGCCTTACATCCGGCTCTGTGCTGACTGTGTGGAGCCTGCTTGGGATTCTCTCTCTCTCTCTCTCTCTCTCTCTCTCTCTCTCTCTGCTCCTCTTCCACTGACGTGCATGCACTCTCTCTCTTTCTCAAAATAAATAAATAAACTCAAAAAAAAAAAAAAAAAGGAAATTCCTGATGCACAGGCATAGAATGCTGCATAACACAGCATAGGACCAGGACCCACTTCACAGAAAGGAGATGCAGCATTGAGCCCAAGAACATGGGGTCCACTGTTATATCATATACTGCACCACCAAGAATTAGCTGGAATAGCCTTCTGAAGGTACAGCTGAAGGACCAGCTTGGAGGCAATACTCTGAAAGGATGGGGTGCCAGCCTTCAGGATGCAACACACGCATCAGGTCACGGTCTTCCGTACAATGCTGTGTCCTGAATAGGAAGAATACATGAGTCCAAAAACCAATAGGTGGAAGCATGAGTGGCCTCCCTTACCATCACCCCCAGTGATCCATGCAACTCTGAGCTCTGTGATATTGGAGGTCCTCATCTCCAAAGGGGTACAATATTACCAAAGAACATGGCAAGGTCCAATCGAACTACAAGTTTCATGTCCCACCAGGCTACCTGAGACTCTGTGTCCAAAGACCAACCAAATGCCATTATGGCAGGGATAATTGGTCCTACATAGGAGGAAGAGGCAGGGCTACCTTTTCACAAGAAAGGCAGGGAAGAATCCATATGAAACCTAGGTGATCCTCAGGGGTGCCTCCTGGTGCTCCATTACCCCTGTGTAGTTGTGAAAAGACACATGTGGCAATCCCAGCCTGAAAATGCATGATTACCAAGGTTCCAGACTCCTAGGACTGAAGATTTGGGTCATACAATTAGGTGGACCATCAAGACCTATCAAGGTGATGACCAAGGATGTGAGAAACTCAGAATGGATATTGTAGGAAGGAGGGGGTAAGTACAACTGCAGCCCACAGATCAAATGCAGCCAAGGATGGGGCACAATTGTCCAACCAACCTTCATCTCTGAGTTCCCTCCCACAGGAACCACAGGGATGCTCCTCCTTGAACTTGTGTAGAGAAGGAGGTCCGTGTGGCACAAAGGGCAGACTGTAGCAGCCATGAAAATAAGCCTCATGATTTTTGACTTTGGGGGACACGATCAACCTACAGTCCTAGCTGTGCTCCAAAATCCATCACCACATTCATACTGAGGCCACACTTCCAAAAGGCTGCTCCCAGCCAATGACTGAGGAAGGCAGGGATACTACCTACCGAAGCAGGCTCATTTTCTGGGAATACAGGAGACTCCTCTGATAGATGACTTTGGCTTCAGGGTACCCCATCTTCCTCACCAAACTTTCTTAGAATTGCACTATAGGCTATGATCCCTCCCTCCCTTCCAAGGGTCATCCTGTACAGCATCTGACAACTCTCCCAGTCTCCCTAGTCCATCCCCATTTCCCTCAGAGGTGTGTAATAAGTCTCCTATACATCTAATCCTGTCTCAGCATCTGCTTCACAGCCTTCATGACCTCTTCTACCATCTCTCTAGGCTCACCCCCTACTTGCTCCCACTGTGCACTCCACAGACACCACACTAATGATCATACTACTTTCTGCATCCAAGCCTAGGAAAAGCTATACTACTCCCTCTGTCTAGAGTGCCCTTTCCCCTTTGCCTTCTCTCTGGGGTCTGAGGTTTGACAGCCAGTATAATTGTGCACCAGACTTTGGCTTGGCTCTGTTTTCATTATTCTGTTTTTGCATGACCAGTTCAAGGAGAATCTGCCTGATTACAGAGTGCAGATTGCTCCATATCCTATACCAAGTTGTAAGGTTCCATGTGTTTATCCTATCCAGTATGCATCCTACAAAGTGTCTCTCCCACTCAACATAAGGGCAGGGAAACAAAGTGTCTCTCCCACTCAACAGTGACAGAGTCCAGAATGTGTCTGTCTGTGAAGAACAGCCACTACTCAGCTCCAGCTGAATGTTGCCATGAAGGATAGCGAGGCAAGATCTGTTGAGTTTTCAAAAAAACCTCAGAAAACCAGATTTTTATTGTGAGATTTCTGCATTTTAAAGGTTACAAACTGATTCAAAATTAAAACAAAACCCAACAGGAGGTCACACAAAGAATACCCACTGACTGCTATGGCCCACACCTGCCAGCTTTTGTCCACCACTCTAAAATGCACCAACGACCTCGCCCATAACTCATACAGAATGCACCCTGCAGATCTGAGCACTGGAGGCTCGGCACATGGTGATGTGTCCGAGAGTCTGCACTACTCTCTTTTAAGAAACTTAACCATTACGTTTTAGCGTTTTGTCTTCTTAGTTCATGAAGTATTTCATAACCCCATGCTACTGAGGACTGTATTAGCCTCACCAAAGAGGCAACTAATTCATTGTCTTGTTCAACAAATATTTACTGAAGACCTAACATGGGTCAAACCCTGTGCTATGTCTGGAGGTTCAGATTTGAATAATTGAGCCCTTATAACCAAGAAAATTGTAATTAAGTAGAAGAAACAGAAAAGTAGACGGTACAATATTATATTGTTTGAGAAGATTTTAAAAATACTCTACTAAAGCAAACAACTTGAGTTCTCTACTAAAGCAAACAACTTGAGTTCTCAAGAAACATTAATATCTTTTAAACAAACAAAAATGAAACTATATCTATATCTATCTATCTATCTATCTATATCTATAGATATATATATTCAAGAAACACCTTAAACAGTAACCTGGCTATTTGAAAGATTTTAATGGGTGAGAAATCTTTTCATTATAAAATTGTAGAAACTAAATGAGGACTTACAAAATACAAATAGTGAGCATTTAAAAAAATATTAGTACATATTTAGTTGTAAATGCTTTCATAGAATCACTTCAAAACTGTTCCTCACTCTTACACTCTGAAATTTCTTTTTCTGAATAGTGGCATAAAACATAAATTACTTTGGGGGAAGAAATTTTATTAATTGAATATCTACCCTATCAAGGTTCCATTGTTTATTAAGCCCTGTTTCTAGTGAGGTAAATTTGTAAAAATACACGAATACAACAGCGGCTCGTTCTAGAGAGACTTTTGGCCATAGATTCCAGGATTCCTGAAGACCCATCTATACATTGTGAAGATACAACCGGCTACCCCTTGGCCCTGTCCCTAACTTAGGCACACCTGCACTCAACTAGTCTGACATGTGTTCTCGTGCAGTAAGGTGTGGTGTGTGGATGGAGCCCAGAATCAGAGTGAACCTGGCAATTGTTCCAAATATTTCTTTCCTTCTTCTTCACACGTTCCCCAGTCACATTGCAAATCAGTTGCCTGGTACAGGCCTAGTTCCTCAAAGCAGATCTATGTGCTTCACTTTCTTAATAATCCTGGCCAACCCTTCAAAATTTACAAGGTGAAGCTATTCTGTGTCTGTGAGTATTGGGAGAATTTTAACAATTGGATTAAAAAGCCAATGAAATGGTAAACTCCTAGGGGAAATGCTCATGCCAGGGAATAGATTAACTGTTAGCTGATTTCAAGAACAAATGGAAAGTGCAAATCTCAGAGAAATGAGGTGGACAAGGAGAATAAAGTAAGTGGGACATGAACAACTGAAAGAATTTGGGCCACAGACACTGGTTTGTAAGTCTATAACACAGTAGAAAGATGAAATTCTTTTTTCTTCTCAATTCCTTTTTTTTTTTTAAATCAAATTTCATCTTTCTTTACACTTGATACAATTTGGACATGTTTGTTCTCTACATCTATTTCCCTGTATAATATGATAAATGAGAGGGGAAGAAATGTATCCGGTAACTTACAAACTTGATCTCCTCTTTCTCTGACCGTGGTCTCCCCTGAGCAAGGTACAGCTGCAGGCAAGAATGTTGGGTTCAGGATTACTCATCACCAGGGGATATCTGGAGGACCCTGCTGGAGAGTCCTACATATCCTCAATTTTCCTTGTGTGAGGATAAGGCCAACAGTTGGATGATGCTTAGCAGTATATTAACCTTTTATACAGTCATGGAGAAGGGAAAATGCAAGCCATAGAAGAGGTTTTCTGAGATGAGTGTGACATTGTCAAAAACAATAGAAATACAGCGGAAATTAAAAGTACCAGAACCGAGCAAAGTATTGTTACTGTGCTGGGTCTTAAAATTCAGTCCTTGGGTTTCCAGGCTCAAGTGACACTATGGGGAGCATGAAGAGTTCACGATTATGAAAGAAGCAAACTTAATCAAGTATTTATTATCTATCTTCCATTTTCATTCCCACCACATAAGACAGTTTGGATCCTAACATGAAATGCCTTTATATATATATATATTTTTAGCTTAAAAAATGGAAGCAGTTGACAGTATTTTGGCTCCCAATTAACATAGTGCCCACAATGCATATTGAATATTTATTTCCTGTTTACTAGGTAAAGAGGACAGACATGGCTTGTCTAAGAAATCTGTCCTGGACACTGCACTATGTTTATACTATTCTTGGACTACAGTCCCATTGTGACTGTTCGTCAACATTACCTGAAAAAAACAGACTAGTAAAGAAACAGACTCAGGAAGTCTAAGGTAGAATTAGAAACTTTGTATTAAAACAACAAAAGCAAAAACAACTTCTGTAGTGATTTTAAAGATTTCCAGATATAGAAACTTTAGGATTAGATCAAGAAAAACATGGATAAACATCCCTCAACAGCAGTTCACAAAAAAAGAAATAAAAAATTAGCTAATAAATCTTGTTAAAAGGTTTAATCTTACCAGATTTAAAGACAAGTGAATTGAAACAATGATTCAGAACAATATAATTTCCTCACCTAAAATTGGCAAAAATACTTCCATCTGATAATACCCTATGTTAATAAATATGTGGGAAAAGAGACAATCTCATCTGAGAAGTAAATTAGTTTATCTTTTTTTTTTTGGAAACTAATTTTTTTAATGTGTGTACTCTTTAATCAAAAATTTCCATTTCCAATAATTTACCTAGCAGATATATGTCAAAAATGTGCTAAAATCATATAGGGGAAAATGTTCATGATAACCCAAATATTTAATAATAAGGGTAAGGTTTATAAGTTAAAGTAATACCATACAAAAGAATATTGTATCACTTCTAAAAAGAAAGAAGATCTACAAGATATATTATGAAGAAAAGGAAGACACAGATGATATTGTACACTATGGTGCTTTCTAAAATGGAAGTGAATAAACAATACACACACACACATAGCACACACACACACACATATAGGCTCTATGCATTATCTTTATCTTCTAAAAAGACACCTAAAAGTTATTAATAATTATGTTTGGGGAGAAGGCCTTCACTAGAGGAGTGAGGGAAGTTTTTACTTTCATTTTGTATGTTTCTACACTGTTTGCATTTTCTCACCACGTACAAATATTCAAGGGCATGCATGGTGTTTTCTGCAAGATCTGTTTAATTCCATGCTAGCTTCCCTCACTCTCTAGTACATTTCTTAGTCAAATACTTCTGTCAATCACTATGTGAGTGAGTCAATTTATTTCAAATTATATCCCACCCACACTGCCAACCTACTTACTAGAAAAATGGATTTGAGAAGGCCGATAATAAAAGACTCATAGTAAGGCTATTAAATAAAAGAAGCAAATAAAATTCATGGAAAGGAAGGGGAGATAAAAAGCCCAGGAAAATGTATTGACTATGATTGAGCAGTCAGCATGGCTCCAAATTTCCTAAAGAAAAAGGCAAAAATGGAAACATGATGGTTGATGTCATTGTCTGGAAAAAGATTTCATGCCTGTTTGTCAAAGATTTTTTTACTTGGTGCTGAATTCTAAGAGACATGATCCAAGACACCTTGAAAATATCTTGACTTTATGTCCTTAGGCTCCCAAATTTGACCCTGCATCAGAATCACCGAGAGGACTTGTTGAAACAGATTTCTGGGCTTTACCGGCAGGGTTTCTGATTGACTAGGTGTGGGGTGGGGCCTGAGACTTTTCATTTCTAACAGGTTTCCTAGGTGATGCTGATGTTGCTAGTCCAGGACCATACTTAGGGACATGGGAATTTTTGACCAAGCCTTCATTCATTAACCCTTAATGACTTCACCAGTAGTTCTGCCTAGGATCTGGAGATACTCTTCACATAAGCGTTTCAGTAAAAGATCCAAATGTAACCCAGTTTCTTATGATCTAATCAGAAAACAAAGATGGAACTTGAGACAGCCACAGATACAAAAGCATTGCATATGCCTTGGCCCTTTCTTAATACAAATTCATTCCACACCACCTGTCCCTGATAGGCTTAGACAGGAACTGATAATGCAGATTCATGACTCACATTAACAATGGCCTCATTTTACCCACACAGGAGGCTGGTCTCCTGCCAACATCCAAAATATATTATCGTTCAATTCCAAAATCCAGAATCAATGACCTTTAGACAATCTGCACTCTTTTTAAAAAATTTTTATTTTTTGCCTATTGCCATGGGAAATAGAGGATTAACTGTACCAGGAATTAACATAGGACCTTTCTCCTGGAGGGATAAGAGTTCAAAACACTTTTCAGATAAATAACCTCATTTGTCTTCCAACATGGGCGGCGGTGGGGGTGGGGTGGGTTGGGGTGGGGTGTGTAAACTGCATTTTTATTACAGCACTGGAATTCTAGGTCTAAGGCCACTGTCTCCAGTCCCTCTTTGCTTCATGGTTCTCAAAACACTTGGTACCATAGGAAATAACTGGCCCATTTAACAGCTGCACTCAGATAAAGATCACACACACACACACACACACACACACACATACACACACACATTCACATGTACGCTGGCACCAACAACCAGTATGTTTTACAAGATTAAAAACATCTAAAAATATATCTAACAGAGGCACTTATAAATGTATACATTGTAGCTCAAAACAGAGAAAAATGAAAAAGAATTTGAAAAAAACTAAAAATGCTCTGAGATCCCTGAATTTCAGTAAGCTTACCTGGCCTTCAACAGTTCTGTTTTAAATAAGCGTCTACTGTGTACCAAGTACTGTTTTAGGAACCGGGATTAAAAGTTGGACACAAACCCCACTCTTGACAGTAATTGCAAGATCTGTCATAAAACTGATCATTCCAGATGACAGGAATAGGTTAGGTGTGATGTTAACTGTATAGCTAAACAACGTGCAGAGAATGGTCACTTAACCCCTCCTGGGGGTTCCAGGGGACTTCCTGGGGGAGAAGACACAGCCAGAGACGGATGAATAGGAAACAGCTGCAATGCAGACAGAGGGGTATGGTGAAGGATATTGTGCTAGGCTGAAGGTTACATACCCCAAATCCGATCACTCCTTCTTTGTTACAAATAGAAATTCTATTTTGTTCAGGGTGGTATCCAGCCTGACTCAAAATACACTTCCCAGAATTCCCACCAGCACTGGTGGTCACGGGACACATTCCTGGCTAATGAGATGTAAATGAAAACCACAGTGGTGCTTCTAAGAAAGCTGATGGCTCACCTTTGGCTTTTGCTTTTCCTTCTTTGCCCTTCACCCTTCTTGGGGCTTGCAATAGAGATGAGAAGCCCAAGAGTGTGACTATCATTTTGGGGAGTATGAGTAGAAAGATGGAATGAAACTGGTCTCTCAGAGCTGTCACATCTGCCCTGGACTGCCAACTTCCAGTCTTCTTATTAATGAGAAAAGGAAGTCCCTGTCAGGTGGAGCCCCCGGAGTGTGGATGCAGCCAGATATACGCCAACAGAAACCCATCTCATACATGCAGGTGAGACTATCTTTGCATTTGTTTGTTTGCATATCCTGGGGAAGGCCCCAAATCTTAGAGCAAACGCTAACATCCAAAAGCAATCTTCTTGAATCCTCCACTTTTATCAAAACATGAACTTAAGGATGTCCTGGTACTTTTAAAAAGTATTGTTATAATTAAGCAGCAAACACTATTAACAAGTGTGTTACTGGAAAGTTTAAATATGATCTCTAATTAAGAGCTAGTAAAGCAAGATTACAATGGCCAGTAACATTTACAGTTTCCTATGGAAAAAAAAAATCCCATGAATACATAATCCCAGGGCTTAAATAAAATTTGTTTAGACAAGATTTTTTCTTCTCTCATCGTCCAGACAAAGAACTACGAACTTTCTCTTCCTCCCTCCCTCCTCTCTCTCTCTCTCTCTCTCTCTCTCTCACACACACACACACACACACACACACACACACACCCCGCCTTTTGTTGTTTCCTCACACACAATGACACAATCAGTAGTCTCAAGCACTGATGTTGCTCTCCTCTTGCTACTTAAAGGGCAACCAAGACCTACAATCAGCAGGACATCATGCAAGAGTTAAAAAGGCTGTTTCTTTGTTATTCCAGGAAAAATGTTAAGGGACAGGTACCGCCTGAGTGTGGAGTAAACAGCAACAAGTGCTCAGGCAGAGGACATGCTACCACTGCCTGGGGCAGGTACAGATCACCACAAGTTCTTTCAGGTCTAAAAGCATCAGGTGGTTGTCCTGGGACTTTCCCACCAGCCCTCCCAGCCCCCTCTTCAGCCAAGATGGGTGGGGAATGGCATGGAGGTCTGGGGCAGGGATGCTCCAGTCCTGGCTTTGCCCGAAGTAGCTTTTCCCAATGCACAATCACACCAGCTTCTCCACCTGTGCAATAAAGGATTTGACCTGCATCGGTGATTCTGAGCCTGAGCGGGGATGGAGCGAGGGTGGAGGGGATTGTGGACCAGTAAAATTTAACTTGAAAACAGGGGCACCTGGGTGGTTCAGTCGGTTGGGCATCCAACTTTTGACTCAGGTTAATGATCTCACAGCTTATGAGTTTGAGCCCCGTGTTGGGGTGACAGCTCAGGGCCTGGAGCCTGCTTTGGATTCTGTGTCTCCCTTGCTCTCTGCCCCTTCCCTGCTTGCACTCTGTCTCTGTCTCTGTGTCTCTCTCTCAAAATCAATAAACTTTAACAAATTTTTAAAAAATTTAACTTGAAAAAAAAAAACTACTCCAACAAAACTTTGCCAATGTTGTGTTTTCCTTTAAAAGGCCATACAAATAAAGCAACAACACAGACATAATGTTCCCAACCATGCTTCATGGGGAAGACTTGTCCTGTTATCTGGCCTGCTCATTTTGGAAGGGTCAGACTGTCCACTAAGTCTCTTAATATCCCAGTGATTGTGACCTTTTATTTATATATTTTGCTCTTATATTTTGAAATGTTTTTCCACTTGATCTTCCAGACCAGTTTACCCCAACAGTCCCTATATCCCAAAACTTCTTGACTTTTTTGGGCACATAGATCCCTTATCAGTCTAGTGAAACCAATGAACCTTTTCCCAGAGCAGTATTTTTAAATGCATAAAGCGAAATACATAGGATTACAAAGCAAACCAATTATATTTAAATATCAACATAAAAATATTAAAATACATAAACTTGTGATACAGCAATATATATGCTTCTTTATTATGACATTAAATATCAAGCTCTACTGGTGATGCTAATAATGATTATAATCTCAAGCAATGATGAGCTTAAATGATATTTCAGGATGTCTGCAACAACTCTAATGTTATCTGAAAATGTTTTAGATTTGTACTGATGACAAAGTCACAGGTACTACGAGTCCTTTTGTGGTTTCATTAGAAGATAATAAAAATAAAGATGCATTTTTCCTTCCAAATTAAATGCCATATTTTCCTATAATTTGGAAACAGAAATTTTCCACCCTACCCTAACACCACTGCTTGTTTTTTATAGCCCACTCCATTCCACATCCAACTGCATAACTACATTCATATGTGATGTGGCAATGTGATGTAGGGCCAAATATCAATGAAAAGGAAGTTATCTTCTAACCCTGGTCCCCTTACCATCCCACCCCTCCTTTCCAGAGGCAATCACTGTTGACAATTTCTTGGGCATTCTTGACATCTACAGAATGTTTCATTTAAAAAGCATTTTGTTGGAGCACCTGGGTGGCTCAATCGGTTAAGCATCTGACTTTGGTTCAGGACGTGATCTCACGGTTCATGAGTTCAAAACCCACGTTGGGCTGTGTGCTGACAGCTCAGAGCCTGGAGTCTGCTTCGGATTCTGTGCCTCCCTCTCTCTCTGCCCCTCCCCCACTCATGTTCTGTCTCTCAAAAATAAATAAACATCAAAATAAATAAATAAATAAATAAGAAGCATTTTGTTTAAATTCTGGAAAACTTTATTTTGCAATGGAATTACTTTCTATCTTTTTTTTTTTTAATCATCTTTCTCCTCCATCTATTCTATTTGACCAATACCACCTACCTTCTGCTTATTATTCTCTGGTGCCTGGGTCCCTTTATCTTAGTTTCCATGGCTTACTCATTGCTTTATTCACCCTCAAAGTTCAGGTCAAGCTGTGGGATGCTTTGATCAGCTACAACTTCATGAGCCTGAGGCTTGTCCAGCAGGCCAACTCCAGCTGTCTGTCCTCTGTTGAGGTCCCCAGAAGAACCTCCCTGCACATTCCTCCCCCTTCCCACCCCACCCCAGGTAGCAAAAGAGTATTCTAATGAGAAGAAAGCAGCTTCTCTCTGAAATCCCACAGGAGCACTTCCAGGACAGCCGTAAGACAAAATAACAACTTCCCCCGTCCCCCCCCACCCCCACATACGGCCACCTTCTGCCATCCCCACCCTAACATAAAATAGAGGACAATCTTCCAAAATAGGAAAATTAGAACCTTGTAATAAAAGGGCAAATTGTCCCAAGAAAAGGCAGTTGGCATATTAATAGTTATACAAATTACAAGAACATGTAGAAAAATAGGAGCAGACGGAGGAAAGGCAAAAACTGAAGAAATAACACAGGAAAATGGCCTTATCTTGAAAAAAGGCTGCAGTTGGAAGGTTGAAAGAGCGGGTCCAGTTCCAAGTTAAGAATCATCACTGGAGTTTCTGGGTGGCTCAGTTGGGTAAGCGTCCAAATTTGGCTCAGGTCATGATCTCACAGTTTGTGAGTTTGAGCCCTGCGTCAGGCTCTGCTGACAGCTCAGAGCCTGGAGCCTGCTTCAGATTCCGTGTCTCCCTCTCTCTGACCCTCCCTGCTCACACTCTGTCTCTCTCTCTCTCTCTCTCTCTCTCTCAAAAACAAAAACAAAAACAAAAAACAATGATTACAAAAGACACTTATCAATGCAAACCCCAGTACTTGCTAGAATAAAGAAAAGTTTGTTTTTATGTATTTATCTCATAATCACTCACCTTACTATACATTTTTTTTTCTTAATAGAGCCTCCTGAGTTTTCTAAATATAATCATCAGCTCAAAGAGGAAATTTTTTTTCTTTTTAAATATTTCCTCCTTTATTTTCTTGTCTCATATTTTCTAACGCCTCCAAAAGCCTGTTCAAAAGTGGTAACACCTGTCTTATTTCTGAGTGTAATGAAAAATATGGGAAGCATCTAGACAAAAATAACAAGTTACCTATAAAGGTAATTAGACTAACATCAGACTTCATCTGCATGCTACTGAGAGGAAAGAAGTGCATTCCCAGAATTCTGTGCCCATCGGAGACATCGTTCACCTCCCACAGTAATAGGAAATACTGAAGTTGATTTAATAACCACAACAATAGTATCATTGAGTTAACATTTAATAGCACTCATTCGGTGCCGGGTTCAATTCTAAGCATTTCACTTATCGTGGTAGTTTGTCTATAAGGTGGCTCCCATTAGTTCCTTCCCTCCCTCTCCATTCATGCCAGCCCAAGATGAGGTCTAGTCTCCCACCTCATAGAATCTGGTAGAAGTGTACCCATACCAGTTCTAAGCCAAGACGTTATGAATACTGCCTCTTGGAGTTTCCATGTAGGAAACCCAGGCTTCTCTGATGAAAAGAGTGGTTGTATGAGAAAAACAGTCATGTGAGTGAAAAAGTTATCTTGGACATCAAACCTAGTTGAACCTTTGGAAGATCCCAGCCCCTGCTGCTATTCGATTCTGACCACATGAGAGCCCCCAAACAAGAATAGCCCAGCCAAGCCCAACCCCCAGGATCACGAGAGATAATAGTAAGTTGTCGTTTGGGGGCAGTTCATTACATACAATAGGTAACGAGAATACTTACACTAACTCTTCACAATATTCCTATGAGGTAGCCATTATTGGTATTACCATTTTACAGATAAGGAGACTAAGGCCCAGCTAAGTTAAACTTTCCCAAGCTTATCCAGCTAGAAAGAAAATCCTTGGAGAAATGCAAAGTTTCATAACTAAATAAAGTTCATGTTTCATATGTAAAAAAATAGTGACAGGGACCCTAATGCAACAAAAATGCATCAGAGCAGGGACCTCGAGAGAGAGGAAAAGGGAAAGGAGAAAAAACAGTGACGAGAAGTATACCTTGCAAATATATTGTGAAATCTAAGATACTACGGCTATCATAACTGGGAAAGTGTACAGTGAAGGTGAAAGTCTTCCGAAATAACAGAGACAGCACAAGTAACAGTAATAGTCATGAATGAAAGGAAATGTAGGAGCTGGGAAGGAGCAAGGGTAGAGGCAGATAAAAGAGAAAGAAGCAAATGCATTCTGATGTTCTTGGCATGAATTTCTGCAAGTTATAAATTAACAAAACTAATTCACGCAGAAAATCGAATAGATAAATTATCGTAGTACAGATGTCAAAAGTGGTTAAATTCCTACTATTAAGAAAGAGAGCCAAAACAGAGGATTTTTCAGTGAGTTCCATACAACTTACAAAGAATAAAAATATGTTATTTAAATTATTCAAGACTATGGAAACATAGAGAAAGCCTCTAAATCCATTTTATAAAACTGGCTGAGCCTTTAAACCAAAATTGATAAAAGCAGTACAATAAAAGAAAACTACAGAGAAATCCCACTTGTAAATATTTGCTTATTGGTTATCCCGCTTATACAAATTCTAAGTAAAATATTAGCAAGCACATCCAAAAGTAGACGAAAGAATACTGCCAGTAATCAAGTGGGTTTTATGCCAAAAAGGCAGGTTCTACAGTAGCAAATCCATTAACATCATTTGTAACAGAAACAAATGCATGGAGGAAAAGTGGTTGGTTATATGGATAGTTTCTAAAAACCACCTGGTGAAATTCAACAGCCATTTTTAATAAAACCCCAAGTAAAATGTAAATAGAAACATCTTGAACGTGAAAATATCTATCGAAAATCAACTGCAAATATCATTCTAAACAATGCCAGGAATAAGATGGGATACCTATTATCATCATTACAATGCAACGGTGAACTGAGGTAAAGAAAATAGTTAATATAAATAGAGTGATGAGGAGAGAAAGTTTTCCCTTTCTCTTAATGATATGCTTACATACCTAGAAATTCCAACTCTGGTTTAAATATGAAAACTACTAGACGCAATAAAGGACTTGGATCAGGTGGCTAGTGGTTTAGAGCTTTTCCCCATATTTGCAATGAAAATACAATAGCATTACAATAGCATCAAAAAGGAAAAGAAAGATTAGAGATAAATATATAAATTCAAAATTCATACATTCATTTAATACAATGTCAATTAGAATCCCAATTTTTTAAAGTGGATATATCAGGGTGCCTGGGTGACTCAGTCAATTGAGTGTCCAACTCTTGATGTCGGCTCAGGTCATGATCCCAGGGTTGTGAGATTGAGCCCTGAGTCAGGCTCCGTGTCAGGAGCCTGTTTAAGATATTCTCTCTCTCCCACTTTTCCCCACTCATGCAGTCTCTAAAATTAAATAAATTTTGGGTGCCTGGGTGGTTCAGTCAGTTGAACATCTGACTTCGGCTCAGGCCATGATTTCAAGGTTCCTGAGTTCAAGCTCTGCATGGGGTTCACTGCTGCCAGCACAGAGCCCTCCTCCGATCCTCTGTCCCCACCTCTCTCTGCACACCCCCCACTCACTCTATCCTTCTCAAAAATAAACAAACATTAAAAAAATTAAATAAATCTTAAAAAAAATAAAGTGGATATAATATCTGTTTAGGCAAGATTAAATGTCCAAAAATTGGCAAGAAATTTTTGAAAAAGAATAAAGAAGGAAGGGCCATACCAGACAGACTTAAATCCATTAACATCAAAACATGGCATGGGAATGAATAACAGAACAGACTAAGAAGCAATATTCATAGACTAGGAGCTTCCACGTGACAAAGTAAGTGTTGTGATCCATTGTGGAGAGAACACCTCATTGATAAATGGCACGTGCCCAATGGGATGTCATGGAAATGGGAACAAAAAGAATTAGATGGAGCTCCTACCCCACATTTTATTACCAAGTCACTAGAGAGAATGAGTTAGCCATATGCCATCTCAACAATGAAAGACTATGAGGTACTGCTCAGTAAGAGAAGATTCGGAGTATGTTACAGTAATCCCTCTATTTTTGGAATGTATTGTCCACTATTTAGAATTCTGGGTAATGGAGCCTGATCACATGACTAACACTGCTTTGGGAGATGCCTCTTCACAGCAAAACATAAACATAAATATAAGTGTGTATATAACACATGGAGAGAAATATGGAGATATCTAGATATATAAACTAGGTTGTTTGACACTGGTTGATGGTGGGGGGTGGGGGTCATGGTGTGAAGGGAAGGCAGAAACAATGTAATTTTTAAAAGGTATCCAATAAATACAGAATGTTTAATAGGATCTAATTTATGAAGAACTATTTGTACACACACACATACACACACCAATGTGTCTGTGTAGAGAAAGATACACAAAGAGAGAGATAAAAGGCTGGGCACCAAAATGTTATTTGTGGTTATCACTGAGATACGAGTTTCAGATGATTTTTACTTTATATAATCAGGAAAAAAATAAATTTCATTATAAAAAAAGATTCAAGTTATGAAATATGAATTTATGGTATAAATTTAGTTTTAAAATATATTTTAAATGGATGTCAAGTCAAAGGATTTTCATATTCTTTTTTGTGAAGCTTAAATAAGGTGAACAATGAGAGCCCATAGCACATGCCTGACACAGAGAATAGTGATGGCTACTATCATTATTTCCAGGAGTTTAGAGGTCCCCTGTTGACAACTCTGCCTAGTTGTAGCAAAAGTATAAACTCAGGGACTCAAGTGAAGGGAAGCTCATAGAATCACTAATGGCCCTAAAACCACCTTTCATGCAGCAGAACAAAGAACATTGGCTGATTTCCTCAATACAACTGTACAGCGAAAAGAAATGACATCATTGTGAATTAAGAGTTGAAGCAAAAACATTTGCTTCTGACTTTCCAAACAGCAGGTCTTAAGTACTCTTGTCATCCTGATAGAAACGTGACAGTGTAAGCTGATTACTGCACTTTTGATTCTAGACCGTCAAGCTACCTGATTTGTAAGCAGGCTTTGCGTAAAACCTCCCTACCTCCATCATCAGGTCTGGAGGAGACTATCCAGTCTTGTTTGGCACCTTGGTATTCAAACCCCACCACAAAGGAAAGCAAATCACCCTATTACTGTCATATCTTCAGCAGTCAGTGCTTCAAAGCCCCAGGAGCTAATAGATGGTAATAGATTCCAGGAGAACTTAGAAATCACTGCGGTTAAAATACTTTTTAAAATGTATCCAGTCTTTGTAGCTGGGGAAAGCTAATCTCATCTTCTCACACAGTACAGTAGAACCCAGATCCCTTAATCTTGCTCAGATTTGTACATCATACCCTCTGGTGTGTAAGTAATGCTGTGGCCAAAAAGACAGCTCCCTAATGCACGCCTGGGTCTGCAGCCTGCCCACACAAGGCAAACAGGACCACAGTTGGCTCTGACCCCTTCCCAGTGAGGCTTCCCTGCCCACAGCACACCCTCCACCCTCCATGCCTGCTAACTCAGTGAGCCTTATTCTTGATAAACTGGTTATTTAGTACCATCTAATATCCTAAAAAGAGCAAGTATGAGGCTATTTATTTTGAAAATTTATGCTTCTAGAGTTGTGAGGAAGAAATAATACTATCTTCACACAGTGAAGAGCCTTGAATTCATCCGCTAACCATAGTCATTTAGGACCAGACCAACTCCCTCGCCTTGCTGCTGAAAACGCTAGAAACACAAGAATGAGTTTTAAATGGAAATTCTTCAAGCTAAATCAGCCTTCAAAATGCTTCTGATGGCATCCATTTAAGTGTAACACTGAAAAGCTATAGATGCATAAATGTATTCAGAACTCTGATTATAATTACCATGAAAAAGGGCTTTACTGTCATCACTGAATCATTCTAACTTCAGAAGTAGGAGAAGACTTATGCAAGGCTGTACCTGAATGAGGCAGGTACAGCGACAGAACACAAGACTATACACTTTTCATCACACACTTGAGCCAATGTGCAAGGATTATTTTATTTTTTCCAGGGGGGTCCTACATAAAGCAATATCCTCTCACTGACAGAGAACTTTCCCAGGGGGTCAAATTTGGACCTAAAGGTTTTCAAAAAGAATAGACATTCAAGATCTTTGTATAGCTGAAAGAAAGAAAGCCAGAAAGTGAGCAAGCAAGTAAACCAGAAAGCAAGGAAGGAAGGGAGGAAGACAGAAAGAGAGAGAGAAAGGAAAAAAGAGAGAGAAAGTGAGAAAGGAAAGAAGAGGGAGAAAGAAAGAAAGAAAGAAAGAAAGAAAGAAAGAGTTAAAGAGAGAAAGAAAGAGAGATATAAAGAGAGAAAGAGGAAGGAAGGAAGGAAGGAAGGAAGGAAGGAAGGAAGGAAGAATGGATGGAAGGAAGGAAGGAAGGAAGGAAGGAAGGAAGGAAGGAAGGAAGGAAAATATAACACCTCTGTATGGCAGCATCCTGCTAATATAAATGGGAAGAAGACTCACTGCCATGCAATCACAGCTTCCATTTCCTCAGAGGGATTAATAATGCACTGCATGAATTTCCAAGATGTTTACAGAAAGGCTGACATACGCCAAGCACTCAGAAATTCTACCTTCCTTTTACTTTCAGTCCAAATAACTATCGAGAAATCGTTTTCTACAACCACATTGATTATGCCTTTTATGCCCACGTTACACACTCACACACCATGCCCTGACTCTGAGAAATAAACTTTTGTCATTTTTCTAAAACTTTGCTTTTGAGACAGAGAGCGTGAACAGGGGAGGGGCAGAGAGAGGGAGGCAGAAGTTCCGAAGCGGGCTCCGTGCTGTCAGCACAGAGCCCATCGCGGGGCTCGAACTCATGAATGAGCTCAAGTCAGACGCTTAACTGACTGAGCCACCCAGGTGCCCCTAAATTTCTGTCATTTAAGCCACCCAGTCTGTGGTGTTTTGTTATGGTAGTCAGAACTGAGGGAGACACCCTCCTCCCGTGGCTTCCCCTGCTCAGGTACTTGACTACAGTCAATCGAACTGCCGACTAACTCCAGTTGTTGTCCTGCTAAATGCACATTCCTTGTTCTCTACTTCCCCACAAACAAGTCAGGATATTTATAACCACATTTCCTTCTACTTGATATACCTTCTCTTCTTCCAGAAAGCTTCCTACCAGCAAACCTCTTCCCCCATTGAAAAGTGGCATGTCACAGGCAGAGAACCCAGGGTCACGTCAGGCTCATCACACCCACATGAGTGGCTTCTGAGAGTCACTGCTATGAAACAGGGATCAAAAATCAGCTCTTATAAGGATCAATCAACTAATGTACCTGGAAAGCATTTTATAGGTTAGGAGGGGCCATATAAATATAAAACATTATCATGCTGTCTTAGCTGCTTTTGTGGAATCTGACTTCAATGCAAAAAGCCAGTAAGAGCTCCAGGAACAAAATTAAATTTTTTTAAAGCCCCATACAGACATACAAAGATCCACAATACTCTAGACCATCCCCTAAATTCAGTTACTTCAGGGCAAGAACTTTTCTTCATAAGCAGGGGAAAAAATGGTTTGGAACAAGAGAAAGCTCAAAGACAGTTTCTATAGCAGACACTAATTCAATGACACTAAATAAGAGGTTGCCTCACTAAACTGTGGGATCCTCAGGGACAAGGGTCAAGTTTTACTCACCTTTAAAACTCCAGAATCCATTTTAGTGTCTGGCACATAGCAAGAAAGAATCAATCAATCATCCAATGAAAAACTGTGGTGCCACATTCAAGAGAATGCTCAGAAGTGCTTTTTCCCGTGGAGAGTGGGTTACTAATGATCACTTCAGGATTCTTCTTTGTCAATACACAGCACTATAACATAATGGAAAGTTTTGAAGTCAGAGGCACCTGCACCAGGATACTAATTCTACCACTCACCTTGGGCAAGTGTCTCAATTCTTTCATCTGTAAAATGGGGGTACTAATGCTTACCATAAGGGCTCGTTGTGAATGTCAGAGGAAATACACCTAAAGCAGTTAGAGCACTGAGCAATAGACTGTATGTACCCAACAAGTAAAGGTTGTTACCACTGGTGAACATCTCCAAACAAGAGTCTATGTATGAATACAACTACAATCACTGCATCACATCATAACCTGCCCATCATCTGTGAACTACTCTATCAATACTTCCGTTCAACTACTGTCCGCTGGCTTGAGGGACTGTAAAACTTTGTGTCGGATATAACAATCCATAGTGTTTAGAATTCAGAATTGGCTATCATAAGACTTCAGATCCTGACATTTGAAACAATGAACTAGGACATGTACCCTGATGCCTTGGGTCAAGCCGTAGGGACAGGGCCTGCCTGGCTGAGGGGATAGGCACTGCTGCAACAGTTCCAGGTACCAACGTCCCCCCAAATTCTCTAGATAGTCAAAAAAGTAGGCTGTCTCTGACTAGGACAGAGGTTCACCAAGCAAGGTAAGAATGAGCCAACGTGAAAACCTGCTATGAAATGGAGCCACAGGAACTAGAGGAGTAGAAGATAGGAACAAAGGACAAGCCAGGCATCCCTAAATCTCTTACGGCAGTGGGAAGCGGACAGCACAGAGGTTCACAGCAACAACATATGCGCGGGGCACTCCCGAGGGACAAGAGTATTCTTCCCCTTTCCAAAGAGTTGGACAAGAGATTATTCAAAGTAAAGATGAAGTAAGAAGGTGCTAAGAGGAAGAGGCCAGAAAGCTACACTAAACAGGAGCTACAAGGGTACAGGTTTTCAAAATTGGCCATAGCTTCTTTCAGATGTCCAGTATGGAGCATTTTAAAAATGACATAAGGTCCAAAATATGAGTAAACTACCGGGATAGAGTATCTCCTGACAGGGAATTCAAAGCAAAATAATCATGGTCAACTGCATTTAATTAACGGGCGGTATATAATAAGTCTATATTTCAGAGTGTTTACAAGTATATCATTCTATTTGAGAAAATGCAAGGAGGTTAAATACTACACGGTCAAGAGCCAGGGACAGGTAGGGGGTCCACCAGCATGATCCCAGAAGAGCAACACATGCCACTGTGCTAGCCTCGCAAATGTACCCACCCAGTACTGGAGTGTACCCCCTACACTGCAGCCTCAGACAGTAGGGCTTCAGGCTCCAGTCCCGATGAGACAGAGGCAGTCAGGAGGAGAAGGAAGAGAGACTCATTGGAAACGTGAAGCTGGCCCACCTCCACTCAAGGCCCTCAAGGCCATCTCAGGGAAAGATGAACTTTGCTTTGAACAACAGACTTCACAGGCCAAAAATAAAGACACCAAACCTAAACCCCATTGCCGTGACAGGTCAAAACCCCTAATCCTGGTGACCTTCACTGCTATTCAAATGCAACCATTGTGATGAAAATGTGCCTGGATTCAGTTTGTAAACCAAGAAGCACACAAGCACAGATGTTCCCTTAGGCCATTCAGTAATGCATGGGGCCATTTTGGCTTCTCTGTTTCTACTTTTCATATTTCCCTAATTTGGTTCTCAGCCTTCAAAGGTCTGACTCAGTTATTCTCTCTGAAGCCAGTTCCAAGCCCAGTTGTGACTATAACATTTTTATGGCTTAAACTTTTAACTTCTTCAGGTACCCTGATTTCAGTAAACACAGGAAAATATTAACAAATCAATCCAAAGAGACAGGGGTACCTCCCACCCCCACTGTCCTCCACCCTGTATAACTGGTCCTGTCTCTCTCAGGCATACACAGGACAGTGTTTCTGCCATGAAAGAGCTTCTTAGGAAAGGACTAAGGAGATTGTTATCAGGATGGAAATTAAGAAAAGTGATCGATCAAATGTCACAAAGCAACTACAATTTCATAAGTCTTTAAAAGCTAAGGCTTCGGGGTTTTTTTTTAATATCCCAGCCATTCTCCCTTCCCCCTAAAATGATGGCATAATTGACCTTTAAGTCCTATGCTGTAACTTGATCTGACAATGTCCACTGTAAAGCTTAACAAAGTGTGCAGTACAGTATTAACCCATTATGTTGGGCAAGGAACTTTCTGGAACTTTTCCAGTCCTTCCAGAAGAGAAGGAAGATAATCTGCCTAGCATTAGGAAGGGTTAAGATCACCAGGTTGTTGAAAATTCTTAACCTTCCTTTTAATGTAAGTCATAGTACGATTAACTTGATGTTACTAAGAACAAACATAGGGGCACCTGGGTGGCTCAGTCGGTTGAGCGTCCGACTTCAGCTCAGGTCATGATCTCACGGTCTGTGAGTTCAAGCCCCACATCAGGCTCTGTGCTGTCAGTTCAAAGCCTGGAGCCTGCTTCAGATTATGTGTCTCCCTCTCTCTCTGCCCCTCCCCTGCTCATGCTCTGTCTCTCTCTCTCTCTGTCAAAAATAAATAAACATTAAAAATTAAAAAAAAATAAAAATAAATAAAAATAAAAACAAACATAGTTGATCAGCTCATAAAATAATAGCACAGAAAAGGAGAAAAAGTATTTGACTTCAGTAAAGCTAAGACTATGTGAATAACAGATTTCAAATATAGCCAATCATCTTATAAAATGAAACCTAAGCATTCGGGCAAGAATTACTCTCTCTCCAATCACCCTCTCATCACACCCTGACTCCTCTACCTCCCCATCCCCAAACCCCTGCTGTTGACTTGTGAAAACTCCCTGGCATTAACCAATTCTCACCAATGTTCTCCTGAAACATCATTTACATGAGGCCTTCATTGTGCGTGGCTTTCCTGAAACCAGGAAGATGGAGCCTAAGACTTCTCAACCTTCTTCTCTTAACTAACCCAATTATAGAGAAAAAAAATGCCTACCCAAAGGGTACTGAGATCCAGCCCAAAGTAGAAAGCCTAATTTCTGTGATACCTCATGTTTCATTTTTTTTAAAAGTGTCAACTACATTCTACTCCATAATATATTCATTCGTTTTCATATAAAGCCAACGTGCTATCTGAATTCATGTGAAATGAACGCCTGGCAGGAAGCTGCACCAGGCTAATCCTACAGCTTTGTGTATTGTGGTACATTGCCCTCTATTTCCGTAGAAGTTCACTCAAACTTTTCATCCCTTTTATCTTTGTAGTTTAGGGAATCACAGGTTAATTCCCCCACCATCTGTAAAAGGGATGGCATCTGACCCAGACCTAGATGGAATACACGTCTCCTTAGCTGCAAAGATTGGTTTAGGAATGGGCATGTGGTCAACCAAGCCAGAGAATTCCCCAGCACTTTTGCCCAGAGCTCTTTCCCTTCCCTGTATTGCTACTATGTATGTATACAAAATATCTGAAGAAATCAGTGTCCATATCTGTTAACATGTGAGAAGTCTCTTAAGAATCAAGCTGATTTGTACAAAAGAGGTGCTCAAAGCAAATCAAGAGGAGAAATGACACAGAGACTTGTGGAGGGAAAGGCACAGACAGTGTCCCGATGACACCACTTTAACCCCTAGATTCCACTGTACCTAGAGCCAGAACACCCCTCAGACCTCCCACTTATGAGAGAGGGGGAAAAAATAAGGTAGTTTAAGTTAAGTTCAGTCATTTATAACTTAATACTTTCCAAAATGAAAATATGGACATGTGATTTCACTCCAGGTCCTTTTACACTCCCTATCAAATACTTAGGAGGACTCCAAACTCTTTAGGGTAGCACCAAGGCCATCTGCCATCTAGACCCCACCTTCCATGGGTCAAGGCTAACCGTAGGATAAGCCTTGGTCTCGTACAGTACATGCAAAGATGATTTGCAAAGATGCTTCAAAGATGCTTGAAGAAGGATGTCTTCCCATTTTCTCAATTGATGTCATTGTTTGTACTTAGAGCTCCCTCTACATTCTCTAGTCTACCTACTACCGCCTGATCTGTTCCTCTTGCTGGGAGTGTCTCATCTCATTATCTGCCTGGTGAATGTTTAACCTTGTATCTCAGCCTAAGCAGGTTCCCGTGTGAGAACCTTCCCCCACTCTTTTCCCACTGAGTTGCTCACCTCCTCCTAGCTTCCTCTGCACCACTCTCAGAGAGGCGGTGCTATATCCACTGTCGGCAGGCCTGCCTCCACACCCAACCAGAGGCTCTTCCAGCCTGCAACCTGTCTTATTTATCTCTGCATCACAGGCATCTAACACAGTGCCTCCCATGTAGTGAATCTTAAGAGAATATTTATTAAACAATTGAAAGAATGAATAAGTGAAATTAACGTATGCTAGTTATTTGCATAAAGGGCAAGGTGAGAAAAGGAAGAGAATTAGATGCTGGTTGGCTTCCTTCCATCTGCAACCCAAACAAGGACCTCTGTTACTCAAAATGATTTGGCTTAAGAGAGAAGCATGAAGAGGACTAAATTTGCTGTTAGAAATATTAACATGTTTTCTTCCTTCTGCCACTACCCACATTCAATCCAAGAATCAGTCCTTGATTCTACTCCTTTGAAAAAAAACATTTTGTTCAGATGTTCCGCTGGGAACTGAAAGTTTATACAAAAATAGAGAATCTCTGCTCAACGTCACTAATCATCAGGGAAATGCAAATCAAAACCACAATGAAATATATCACCTCACACCTATCAGAATGGCTAAAATCAGAGACGTAAGAAATAAGTGTTGGTGAAGATGTGGAGAAAAAGGACTTTCACGCACTATTGATGGGAATGCAAACTGGTGCAGCAACTGTGGAAAACAGTATGGAGGTTCCTCAAAAAATTAGAAATAGAAATACCATATGATCCAGTAATCACAATACTGGGTTATGCACCCAAAGTATACAAAAACACTAATTCAAAGGGATACATGCACCCTTATGTTTATTGAAGCATTATTTACAATAGCCAAGTTACGGAAGCAACCCATGTGTCCATCAATAGACGAATGAATAAAGAAAACAGGGTATAAATATACAATGGGATATTATTCAGCCATTAAAAATAATGAAAACGTGGGGCACCTTGGTGGCTCAATCAGTTAAGCATCTGACTTTGGCTCAGGTCATGATCTCATGGTTTGCAGGTTTGAGCCCCACATCAGGCTCTGTGCTGACAGCTCAGAGCCTGGAGCCTGCTTCGGATTCTGTGTCTCCCTCTCTCTGCACCTCCCCCTCTTTCTCTCCCCCTCCTCTGCCCAACCCCATCCCTTCTGTCCCAACCGTCTCTGCCCAACCCCATCCCACTCTCCAATGCAGGTAGTTCTCTCATTGTCTGTCTCTGTTTCTCAAAAATAAACACACATTAAAAATTTTTTTAAATAACGAAACTTTGCATTAGCAACGACATGAATGGAGCTAGAGAGTACAATGCTACATAAAATAAGCTGGTCAGAGAAAAACAAATGCCATATAATTTCAATTATAAGTGGAATTTAAGAAACAAAACAAATGAGCAAAGGGAAAAAAAAAAAAAGAGACACAGAGAGACAAGAAACCGACTCTTAACTATAGAGAACAGATTGGTAGTTGCCGGAGGGGAGGGGGGGGGGGGGGATGGGTGAAATAGGTGAGGGTGATTTCAAGTGTAAGTGTAAGGTGCTCTTCATTGCTCTTACTTATCACAATGAGCGCTGAGTAATGTACAGAATTGTTGAATCGCTATATTGTACACCTGAAACTAATGTAATATTGTTTGTTAACTATAGTGGAATTAATTTTTTTTAAAAACAGATAATCTCAAACTGAAGATGTAGTTGGCTTCCTGTGGCTAAAAGGACATTATCACTGCCGTGCCGGGTGCACTAAGATTTTTCCATTTGGTCTCATTGGTGACCACTGTAGTCCCACACGTTCGAGGACACACAAGGTTCTGAGAAGCAGGATAAGCCTCAATTTTGTGAATTACATGAAAAGGCGATTAGAAGAGACTAAGTGTTGATAAAACACATCTTCCCATGTTCTCGATGTACCTCATTGCTGATACTCAGTAGGTAGCCAGCGCACAGTAGGACTACATGTGGCCACGTGCTGCCTGGTGGCAAGCTCCCATCCAGAAAGGGGCATTAGTGCTGGTCCACCAGAAACCCCCATTCAGTGCTGACTACAGCGCAATAACTTACATCCATTCTCTCCTTTTCAGAAATTCCATTAGGCTTCAGATGTATTCTACAATGTTTATTTTCTGAGCCGTTGCTCTCTGCTGAATGAGAAGGCACAGCGCTTCAATGCCAGCATCACCCTGTGCTCCCTGTCTCCTTGTTTTCACCAGAATACGCCCACAAGCAAGGTATTCAGGTCCAACTCTGAGTCTGATAATAAAGGGCCTGTTTCCCCTCTCCGGCTGAAGGCCATGCAATGCCAGAGACAGGAGTTTCTAGCAGCTAAAGGCAAGAGGATGAAATCAGTGAGAAGCAGAAAATCAGGCCTTTCCATGTCAATAAGCATTATTAAAATTTAAAGCACATGGTAGATGAGAAATCTGAAAATCATCTCACAAAGAGGGGGAAGTTCTACGCAGCTGTGGAAACAAAAATACTCCAAACTTAAGTGCAATAGGAAATAAAACCTACTACCCTGCCATTACTGTTCTGAAGATTCTCCTGTCCTTATAATTATAACTAAATTCAGGTTAGTCTTCATTCTTCAAGAAGGGGTAACTTGGCCCACATGCTCTTTCTCTTTCTACAGAAGATTCAAAAGGTTAAAATATATGGATTAGGTTTTCAGGACATTTTCATTTTGGAAAACACAGGCAATTATAATGGTTAATTACAGGTTTGGGGAGAAATTCTTGATGCTTTGCCAAAATGTGTGCATTCAGCTGCACCTGGGGAACAGTGGCTTGGGGAACAGTGGTGATGTTCTAGGCCCAAGCACTGCCTTTGTTGTCCAACTCCTGGAAAGGGAGCCCAACCCCATTCCACTCTCCAAAGCAGGTAGTTCTCTTGTTCTCTCTCTCCCTCTCCCCCGCCTCCTTGGCACATATAAAGATAAATGTACCCTTGTATTTTTAGTGCCAGAGAAAAGTCAACCCTTTTCCCTCCCCCTTTCCCATAGCTGTCCTGGAAAGAGCACAAACAAATAAGGTTTGATCTCTCTGTTTGATAATCATGGGAAAGGAAAAATTTCAATTTCTGTACAGAACCAGTCTAATTGCTTTCACTGAATTCACTGGGCATTTCACTCTAGGAAAATAAATCTCCCCAATTGCCTGGCTGAGAAGACCGGTTAAGTCCCCGGATTCTTAACAAGAAGGTCACCAAGATAGCCTCTGCAGACATGACTGATATTAGGACTCTGTTGCTAGTTATCCAAATTGCCAATTTCGTTTGCACACCAGGGCTTATCTTGGACGAATACCATTAAACTCAGATAAATCCAGTATGTCCTTGCTGGGTTTGTCCTCCTGGGGGCTTAATGAAAGAAATGTGCCTTTCAGATGCTTCTGCTCTGAGTGTTGCATGCAGAGAGGGCCAGGGAGATCAGTCGGTTGAATTTATGCAGAGTGAATAAAATGAGGCATTCAGGACTACCTGTCCTCACTCACACTCTGCCACCTAGAATGCCATGAGCTCTCCTTCAGGGCAGAAGAGGAATCAAAAGAGAAGCCAAGGGGAGGCAAAATGAAAGAATGGGTTCTATGAAGCCACTTGAAGGCAGAGGGTCGCTATATTTGCACCTGGACAGAACTTCATAAGGAGTGAGGGAAGTCCCATTGTCTCATCACAGAAATCCTCAGTGACAGCTGTTCTCTTTGTACTATTTCCTCTGTGGTGCCAGCTGCAATGTAACACCAGTGCCCAACAGTGGCAAGCGCCATGTCAAGTGGAATGTTTCCCTGACCAATGCCCGTGGGTATTGGGACCAGTGCTGGGCCTTTACCCAGAACAAAGCAGATGATGGGAGATTTCACACTCTGGCACTAAGGACTTGAAGGAGACATGTCCCCCAGAGCCTTCTCAATTCCCATGACAAACATACACAGTCATCCAGGAATTTCTCCAGGGAACACCATCTTGAGTTTTCTACAGCCATGGGCAAAATGTCCAAGACTTTGTGATCAAAATACTTTGTCTTCAGTTTATGTCACAAGTGGAAACGGCTGCCACCTCAACACATAAAATTGGTCACTATATACATTTTGCCAATCTATTTAGTAGGTAAAATATAAACATCTTATAATTAAGATGCTGTCAAAAAATGAAAATCCCAGTATGGATGCTTACATTGATTCGTTCATGCATTTAGTCAGTCAACAAGTGTTTAACAGGTTTCTCTTATGCTCTAGGAACTGCGGTAGGAATACAAGTAGGAACAAGACAGGGTCCCTATCCCTAAGAAGCTTCCAGTGTAGAGGAAATGAGAATTTAATGTGATGTTTGCTACAGTATGGAGTTTTGTGGGGTTTTTTTGTTTTTTTTGGGTTTTTTTGCAGAGTAGTATTGGCCCATAAAGGAAGACTCAATGGCTGTCCATGGGAGCTGGGAAGTCGCCACAAAAGAAATGGCATTTAATTTAAATCCTTAAAGATGAACACATGTTTTACAGGTGGAGAAAGATATGCAGGTCATAGTAAGCACAACATAAGTAGGGAAAGTCAGTTACATGATTTACTGGTATATATCATCAGGTACTAGGAAGTCATTACCATGGTTACCTAAAAGCAAATGCATCAATGCTTTAAATTGAAAAGTTCTACATTTGCTCAAAGTACACTCAGTTCATGGTAATTTGCCAAACTGATTCCTTTCTATGGTATTTACACAGTTCATGGAAGGCTCTGACTCATAATGACTTAGTAAGATCATTTCTCTTTCATTCTAGTTTTCATGTATGGCTTCTTTCAGTCATCTGTTATTTGGGATCTCTTTAAACTGAACGGACTTTAATCTTTGGACTGTACATGTGGCGATACATGGGATTGCCGAATCTCTTTGATGTTAAACTAACAGACGCCCAGATTAATTTTGTGGTACTTTGATAAAGGGATTAAGGGAAGGCTCATGAAAGCAATCACCTTACCTGAAAAACCGAATTTTAACAATAATCAATGAGGCCAAAGATGTGGTTAAGCTCAGCCTAGTAAGAAATGAACATATTATGAAATGAACACTCGTATTGGATAATTTCTGACCCAAAACTTACTTACTGACCTACTAAAACTTGAGGCAATTCTCAAGGTCAGTTTTCAGCTGGTACAGGCAACTTTTAGTACTTTCATGTAATTTAAAAAGCACTTACTGGGCTTGGGATAATAAAAAGTTTGGAAATTGAACCGTGGTGATGGTTGTACGACACTGTGGATGTAATTAATGTTACTAAATTGTACACCTTAAAAGGGTTAAAATGGTCACTTTTATGTTATGCATATTTTACCACAATAAAAAGTATCCCCAAAACACTCATTGGAATATTTTCTTTATAAACCAGATATTGATATTCAAAGTTTTTTATTCTTACCATTTTCCTTGGAGAATATTTTAAAAGATCATCAAAGACTTTCTAGTTAAAGCCTATTGCCCTCTGTCCAAGCAAAATCATATGTAAAATATTAGCAGTATAAGAAAACGTAGCCTCCCTTAAAGAATTCTAGAGAAGGTCAGTGCACAATATTTTCATAACTTTCTCTTAAAGTAATGAAGTAGCAACATTACACCAGGCTATTCATTTGAGTATCTACTACTCTTCCGCAGACATTCTGAATTCCTCCAGTTTTTAGGTGTGACAAAAATTTGTGCATATTTAAGTTGCCCTGACACTAACTGATTTTATACGAGATTTGAATCAAGCTATTGAAAGATTTAGAAACTCCAGTGATTTACGGTATGGTCAGTAACACCAAACTGAGATGCTGACTGCTGCCAGTGTGAGTTTCACAAACATGATTTAAGGCCACAGAATCAGATCTCAAAGAGGGTGAAAAGCAGTGAGTAAAATTCAGAAGGCAGAGTATGGTGAAGAGTTCCTTGTAAAAGTCAGCATTTAAAAGAGGAGATGCAGCATTGAAAATGATTAAGATTCTAATCTTCTAATACAACAGGAAAATCATCAGTTGTACCTTAGAAATTCTAACCATACTTAAGGGAGAAGGAAAGATATTTTACCCTAATATTACTATGCATATGACACAATTAGGATCATACAAGTTGTGACTGCAGAGTAAGAAGAATAATTTCATACCTAATTCTTATTAATAATAATACTTTGCACTTAAGGAAATTACGACTTCCCATGTTAGCAAAAGTATTTCTAAAAACGTATTTATGATCTGGAAAGCAACCAGAATTTCCATTAACAAGGCCATGCTTTTCCTATTAAGTAGACTTCATTTTTAAGCTCTGCAAGGATTTTCTCACCATTAAACTTGCTTTACCCTGGACTGCAACCCCAAATGATAGAAATCAACACTTGATAGTGACGAACAAAGAGCACTGAGTCTGATCTCTCTGTGGGACTATTTGGAGCAGTAAAACACGGAAGGACGAATAGAGATCCTGTGAAGTACTTTCATACCTGGAAATCATTGCCAATTAACACTCACTGAAAAAGAGAAGCTTGACAGGGAAAAAGAATTCTAGATTCAATCCAGAGGACCTGGATTTGAGCCCCACGCCTTGACTTCCAGCTGTGTGCTTTTAGAACACTCGCTCTCTCTGCCACCTGGCAGGGTTGCTGGGACAGTCAGCTTATGAGAAAGCACTTGGTAAATGGAATAGCACGGACGAAGGTACATTAATACTGATAATAAAGACCACCAGCAGCGTTAGAAATTAGTCCACAGCATTAGACATTAGTTCATTCATGGCTCCTATTCTCCTGGGTGACAACATGATAGCTTCTCTTTTCTCCCTCAAACTTCTACCATTCTCCACTCTAGCGTCACTCTCTGCTGGTGATTTGTTTTCTCACTTCACTGAGAAATCTGAAGAAACCAGAAAAGAATTTCTCACCACCACCTCTACCCATCTGCCAGAATCTGTGCTTCCTTGACTCCACTCCTGGCCTCACATTCACACCTTATCCATTTGTAAATCTTCAAAATACATCCGGAGTGATCTCTTCTCACCACTCCAGTGCCCCATCACCTCTTACCTGCAATATTGCAATAACCTTCCACCTGTTCTCCCTGCTTGCACCCTGGCCCCTCTAGTTTCTTAGCACAGCAGGCGGTGATTCTTGTAAAAGATACATTGGTTGTCCTCACTCAGAGTCAAATCCGGATGTGTCACAAAGGCCTCCAAGGCACTATATAGTTCAGCTCCCATTACCTTTCTCATCGCATGTCCTACCACGCTCCCCTGATCACTGCTTGCTATCTCTCAAAGTTGCCAATAACTCCTGCCTCAGGGTATTTGTACTTACTCCTACGTCTGTAAGGAGTGCTCTTTCCCCAGAGATCAATACGGTTTGCTTCCTCACCTCCACCAAGTTTTTGTGCAATGTCACCTTTCCAGTGATGTCTTCCCTAACCTTATTAAAACTGCAAATCTCTCTCCATCCCCCTATTCTGCTGTATTTCTAGGTAGACCTCATATTACTTAATTTTACCTCTGAATACACAGTCTCATTTATTGATTTATTTTGCTTATTGTCTGTCCCCCCTCATCCTGTAGATAATGTAAGCTTCTCAAGGGTAGGGATTCTGTCTGGTCCCTGCTGTGTGCCTGGAACTTAAAATAGTACCTGGCACTTTGTAGTCTATGCTTGATAAATACTTGTTGCATTAATGAATTAAATTGGTGAATCACAGATATTAGCCATAAATTTCAGCTATCTAGTCAATTCTCTTATTCTCAGGTAGGTAAGAAGATAGAATTCCTGTATTCTAAAAGACATAACAGATCCCGAGAGGACGACAGCATACCTAAGCCTAAAGGGGTACAGATGACATGGGACAGAGCAGAGCCCAGAGTAGGGCTTCTTCAGCCCCGTGGCTCTGTTGCAACAGACACAGACCTGAAGTATATGTGAGCTTGATCACACACATGAGAATAAACTCTCCCACTGCTAATTGGGGTTAAATCTGATACCACTCCAATCCAGAATTTTTTCAAATACCAATTTTTAAATGGAGGTCTAGGGGCCCCTGGGTGGCTCAGTTGGTTAAGCCTCCGACTCTGGATTTCAGCCCAGGTCATGATCTCACGGTTCATGGGGTTAAGCCTCGTGTCGGCCTCTGCGCTGACAGCTCGGAGCCTGCTTGGGATTCTCTCCCACTCTCTCTCTCTGCCCCTCCCCTGCTCACATGGTCTCTCTCCTTTAAAATAAATAAACATTCAAAAAATTTTTTAAATATTTAAAAAATAAATGAAGGTCTAGTCCACTCTACTAGGCACTGGGCATCCTTTGGTAAGATATTTTTTTACTCTATACTGTTATTGCCAAACATTTACAGTGAGTGGTTTGTAAAGACCAGGCTTCTGATGGTTTACCTGTTTTGTAACAGGTCTCAGTGGTCACTGGTGGCTCTGCTTCATTCACTTTCCTCTACCTCTTGGGCGTTAGTCCTCCAGTTCCCACCTGCTCTGAATTTCCAGCTGGTTATTTGATACCAAAGCGGCTGCAGCCTGAATGTATTCTCTGACGACACCACCTCTGCCCTTTAATTGAGGGAGCCCCTATTCCATACATGCACGCCCTCCTGCTTGCTCAACCCAACACAAACTCTGATTTACAAAATGCCCAAAGGTTCCTGAGAGAGCAGGTTTTAGTCAATTCAATGATCAAATAAATATCTTCCACAAACAGCCCAAGATGATCATTAAAATGTTTGCTAATACTCAGTATCCTCAAATAGAATCACTCTATTATAAAAATCAGCCAATCATTCAATCAGTATTTTTTGCATATCTATACTCTCTGCAAGACACTTTGCTGAACACTGTGGAGAAAAAGTGTAGGCACAAGATTCTTAGATGAGGCACTTAAGACATACACACACTGCAAGATGAACCGGGATGCAAACGTGGGGGAGAAGTGCCCTGTTGACAGGAAGAGTGTCCTGCAGCACGAATCAGAGAAGGCCTCATGTGGCAACTGCAGGGTTGGATGAGGAGCTGTATGACTGAAAAGGGTAGCTGGCTTATTAAATCGAATTGCTGAGTGCAAGGCTTCCTTTCTACCTTCTGCAAAAAGACTTGTGCAAATCAAAACAACCACTCATCAGTAACAGGAACCATATTGTATCTTGAAGATAACAGGCACTCAAAAAATATCTGAATATTAGATACCTAAATGAATATTAAATATTTAATGAATATTAGAATAAGTTAAAATATTGAAGCTCAGTTGACTACTTAAATTTTTTTAATGTTTACTTATTTTTGAGAGAGACAGAGTGTGAGCAGGGAAGGGGCAAAGAGACAGAGGGAGACCCAGAATCCAAATCAGGCTCCAGGCTCTGAGCTGTCAGCACAGAACCCGACACGGGCTCGAACTCACAAGCTGTGAGATCATGACCTGAGCCGAAGTGGGAGGCCCAACCGACTGAGCCACCCAGGCGCCCCTCAATTGGCTACTTAAAAACAAGAGCACTAAAGTGAAGTGACAGGACAAGTACTATTATTAAAAGTTTGATCACATAAGCTCCCTTGATTCTTCCTATGAATTAAATACAGCTAGGAGAGACCCTCCCAAGAATGCGTAAGACTTAGGCATCGCCAGTTTTAGAAGGTGCAGAGAAAAGTGTAGACATGAAGTGGTCTTACTGGATCCCCTAGGTCCGGCCCAGGGCCTGGCACGTGGGAGACTTGGTGCATTTGTAATGAATGAACACAGAGGCCGAGGGAGGCTTTGGGGCAAGGATAATACAGAGCCAGCAAACAAAGATGACAGTATGAAGACTGGAAGGACAAGATGGGGCCTAACACAGTTTTCCTTGCTTTGCTTTTCTCCACTTACATAATTACTTGGCCCACAAGAGCCACTGTGCCTTCTTCTATTGAGGAGAGAGCCTGGGAGGAATGCTCTTGTCTCCTGCAGTGCTCCTAAAAGCCCACGAAAGCAGCTAGTGTCGCACAGTGCCCACTGCAACCTAGGGCTTGTTGTTTAGCAACTGCAGCTTTCCTACATCATTAAGCAAAGCAGGCAGACTCCTGCACCGTCTCCTTGCACCAAGACTTACCTACAGACCCAAGAGACCATATTTTTCAGCACGTTTCCCAAAAAAAAAAGGCAGAAAGAAAAAACAGTAAGTCATCTACTTTGCCAGAGGGAAGTCACTTGCCTAATTCAAAGTAGAATAGACTCTTCATCTTTCTTGCAGACTAAGTTCTAAACCAGGCGCCATCGATTTTCTTAGCAGCAGTGGTCTAAACCCAGTTAAAACATGGAACCCTGGGGTGCCTGGGTGGCTCCGTCGGTTGAGCATCCGACTTTGATTTCAGTTCAGGTCACGATCCCAGCATCGTCGTGGGATCGAGCCCTGAGTCGGGCTCTGTGCTGAGCATGAAGCCTGCTTAATATTCTCATTCTCTCTCTCTCTCTCTCTCTCTCTCTCTCTCCCTCCCTCCCTCCCTCCCCCCTTCTCTGCTCCTCTCCCTCTCCCCTGCTCATACTCCTGTACAGAAGTCTGATTTAATGCCACCTCCTGGCACCAGTGTGACAAAGAAGACGGGAAGGTATACTGTTTGGGGACTGCACTGTGGACAGTTTGTTTAAAACCAAGAGAGAGGAACACACATGCTTTGGACTGTGCTATGTTTAATTAAATGAATTTACTCAGCACTGTACCTATCAAACAGGGATATTAAATATTAGGAATAGTACCACTGGTTGGTTACACAGAGGCTTTACTGTGAGTTCTAAGGATATCAGATCCCAGTTCTGCTCCTTGTGAGCTGTGTGAACCTGGATGAAGCTGCCCCAAATGAGATACTGCATAAAGCCGGCAAGACAGGAGGTAGGACATGAGCATGTGGTGATGTATTAACATCAGATGCTTTACATATGTATGGTGACTGAGGATAATACACTTTTACATTACATTTAAGTAACACAATGAATTGCATTTACTTCTCATTACATTGCCAAGCAGTGGTCCTTAGTAGCCGCCCTTCTTTGAGCATTCCTGCAGTGTTTTCTCCAGGTTAGAAGACCCCGCCCACTATGGAGAAGGTCAGAGGCAGCGGAGAAAAAAGTGCTGGGGTCAGTGTGGGGCGGAAGGACCACCACCTCTATTTATTTTAATAGTGTTCAGATGAAAGGTGGGGCATACAAATAGCTTGCATAACGTGAGTTAACAGCCAGAAAGCTCTTCCATATTGCCCAGTTAGAGAGAGCTGTTTGTCCTGTACGGGTTTTGGATTGCAAATCTGGGGTTTATCTGCAGGGCTGTTTTCCCAGAGCCTCCAAAACAGACCCAGGGCGAACCACACACCCAGGCAGACGCTGCTGGACCTTGGCTTCTGTTGTTTCAGCCCTGGAGTGATTTCCATGCCAGCAGGCAGCCCTTTTGTGTTTTTGCAGCTCCATCCAGGGTCACATTTGTTTAGGTGTGTTCCATATCTCCAGTTCAGCTGCCTCCTCTCAGGCTAAAATAACGTTTGGCTTATGTACTAAGAAAATACTGCAATTGTAATTTTGCAGCCGTAGCATTTTCGGAACTAGACGCCCAATTCCATATGCTCTGCATGTTCATGAAATTGTTCTTATTAGTGATATCCTATAGAATATTCTCACATCTCAGTCAGAGGGCTTCCCCCCACCCCAGCCACACTCTCTTGTGGGGTCCCCCCTCCCACCTGTCAAAGCCAATTCCTCGCCTCTAATGGTAATAATAACAACAGCAATAATAGTAACAAAATGGTCCCTTCAGGGCACTTGGAAGGAGATTTAGTGTGTCGGTATCAGTTATAACTGCAGGCCTATAAGAAAGCATGATGGAAGAGGCAGGGAAACAAGAGGGTAAAAGAACAAACAGGAGAACTCCACTTTCCTGACTCTGTTTTAGAAAAGATACATTCAAAATCTTGTTTGAGATAGTTGGGACTCCAGGGTCAAAGAACGCATATGGATTTTCTGGGCCTTATTTTCATCACGCCAAGACAGAGAGTAGGCCCCCATTTCAGCAGGTGACCAAAAACCAGTAGACGTCATTGTCATCCTCAACTAACCTTCAGCGGTACAGAAACCTCTCACTCGTGTTTCTCCCCACTCATACCCACGTCTACCTCCAAGAGCTGCATGACTCAGCCTTACAGGCCCAGAATAATTTAGTTTGATGCCACTTATATGTAAAAATTACACAAAAATACATATGCTAGGGGCACCTGAGTGGCTCAGTCGGTTGAGTGTCCAACTCTTGATTTTGGCTCAGGTCATGATCCCAGGGTTGTGGGATCGAGCCCTGAGTTGGGCTCTGTGCTGAGCATGGAGCCTGCTTAGGATTCTCTCTCTCTCTCTCTCTCTCTCTCTCTCTCTCTCCCTCCCTCCCTCTCTCTCTCTCTCTCTCTCTTTCTCTCCCTCTGCCCCTCCCCAACTAGTGTGCATGTGCATGCTCTCTCTCTCTCTCTGTCTCCCCATTTCAAAAAAAAAATACACATGCTAACTACACGGGCATTTACATACAAGGTTATTTTACACTGATGAAAAATTCTCAAGACATCAAGGCAAGTGCTATTTTGGCCACCTCCAAAATAAATCTACACATACCCCATCTCTCCATCTAAAGAAAGATGTGCAAAGGCCCTATGATTCTAATCTAAAGTAAATCCTAAAGTAAGTTTGCGAAACTGCTCTTCCAATGGGTCATGAACACTCCCATAAGTCTCTCTAGATCCTTGAAGATTAAAATTTCCCTGGACTAAGCTGAACATCCAACCATCCCTGAAACTTTGGCCCAGTGCCAGAAAAAATTAAGCTCTTTGCTATTTTCTCTCCTCCGTCATCCCAGCACAGGCAAAAAAGAAGAAACAAACGGATATGTAACATTTGGTAAACATGAGTATGCTGCGAAATCAAATTTGATCCTAAAAATATTAACCACCTATAATAAAAGCCTAATGTATGCCACCTTTCCATTAAGCAAGATAACTCTTTCTCTTCCCCTTGACACCACAGTATGAAGAACCTCACTATAGATCTGACCTTGCAATTCTCAGCAGAATCTCCTAAGTTGAATAAGAAATTTAATACAGATCATTTCTCTTAAAGGCCTGAGACTCAGAAAGAAAGCAAGAGAAAGGAGATTGCCAGGGATGGATTTTCCATTCTATGGAATATTATTCAACATTTAAGAACCGTTGGGCACCCACTACCTCCTGGGCTCCAGGCAGTACTCACATCATGCCTTCATTCCCAGCACGGTGGAGCACTCAGGATCCAGGTGCCATCACCCACCCTCCAAGATGTAAGAGTCACACTTTTACTGTGTACATCCAATGTTGACCAAAACAACATGATGCATCATAATCACAAAACATTTCCCACACCAAAGACCTGGGTGTAATTTTCAGACTGTTTTTCTTTCCCCCTCACCTTTTTCTCAACCTATGTATTTAAGTCAACAAAACACTATATTTGATTTCTGAAATAATGTGACATGAGCACTGACTGCCCTGGTTTCTTTCAATTATTGGGATTTCTATAATAGGTTTAAAAAAAGATGCTGGTCTTTTAGCCTGGAGGGATACTTACCCTCAATATCAGCTAGGGAAATTCTAAATTTCCCAAGAAAGTTCACTCAACAGTTTGCCCTTTTTTTTTTTTTAATTTTTTTTAACGTTTATTTATTTTAGAGACAGAGAGGGACAGAGCATGAACAGGGGAGGAGCAGAGAGAGAGGGAGACACAGAATCTGAAACAGGCTCCAGGCTCTGAGCTGTCAGCACAGAGCCCGACGTGGGGCTTGAACTCACGGACCGTGAGATCATGACCTGAGCCAAAGTCGGATGCTTAACAGACCGAACCACCCAGGCGCCCCAACAGTTTGCCCTTTAAAGCAACATGATTCAAGTATCATACAGTTCACTTCTGTGCGGGGGCAGGAATGGACTGTGAAAATGATCTCTTTAAAAATCCTACAGAGTAAATATACGGACTTGAAAATAATTTCCCACAGCATTTTCTAAATTCAATTTCTTTGACTAAAACAACTAAGAAACTGGGACCCCAATTAATCCCTTTTATGTTGTGCTGTAGAATTAAACGCCAATTTAAATGTTGTTACACAATTAAGTGTTACAGAAAGGATTGTTGTTTGGAATATACACTTAACGCAATAAATATCCTGCAGGAAAAAAAAAATCTGTTTTTGCCTCCCTCATTCTAGTGTGGCTTCGACCACCACACCTCCACGGAAACCATTCTTGCTGAGGTGACCAGTGGCCTCCGTGATACTAAATCCACCTGAGGAGTTCAGTCCTCAACTTATTTGGCTTTCTACAGCCTTCACCGCTGTTGACTACTCTGCTTCTAGAAACACTCTTGCCTTGGATGCTGTGGCATCATGGAATCGCAGTCTTCTTGATGTCCTTCTACCTTTCTTGCACTCCTTTGTAATCTCCTGTTCAGATTCTTCTTTGCCTGACCGCTGAATATGGCAATTCCCCAGGACAGTCTTGGAATCCCTGGTCTTGAAACTCTATGCTCCCACCCAAAGTGACCTCATGCACTCCCACTGCTTTAAATACCACACCACTCCCAAATTTATAACCTCAGCCCAGACCTATATTCTGACTCCAGACTTATTTATTTAATTACCCACTTTCATCACTAAAGCTGGCTCACAGGCATCTGAAACCTACCCTGTCTCCAGCTGGCTTCTTGATCTCCAGGCAATGGTCCCTCCATCCACACTACTGGACTCTTGGGAGTCATCCTCAACACCTCCTTCTCCCACAGCCCACCTATCCCTCCATCTTCTTTCCCCCTCCACCATATAATCCAAGGACCCATTATCTCTTCCTGGACCACTGAATCAGCCTCCTGAGCCCTTGTCACTGGTCTCACTCTTGTCCCTGCCCATCCTTTCTCCAGCACCTACCAGAGAGAGCTCTTCAAAGTACAAATCTGATCGTATAACTCCTATTCAGTCTTAAAACCCTCCAAATATCTACACTGAGGATTTATAACAGTCTGTGATCTTGGAGAATGATGGTATAAACTCCTAGATGAGAATTTTTTTTCTCTTTTTTGCCAATGTATAGCTCTGTGAAAGTTTACATATATGTGCCCCTGTGCAACCCCCACCCTGAGCAAGACATGGAACATTTCCAGCACTCCAGAAAGTTCATGTCCCTGCCCTGTCCCCACCCTCTCCTGAGGTAACCACTCTTCTGGCCTTTATTACAATGAATTAGTTTTGTTTGTTCTTTAACACCATATAAATTGACTTATAGAAATGAATACTTTTTAAACTAAACCAAACTCTTCAAGTGTTCCTGCAAATTAATGATTAAACCAGCTTTAAGAAAATAACATTCTAGAGTCGCCTGAAGTCAGGTGTTCAGCTCTAGAGTCTCAGCTCCCCAAAAGAGTTTGTTAATTAACAAGTGAGAACAAAATCCCCATAACACTACAGATTAAGTTGTTCCCATGAATTGTCCCCAAGTATTTAAGATGACACAGGAACTACTACTTCTACTCATGGACTTTGAGCCAATCTAGATAACTGTCGGCCAGGCAAATTCAAAGAAAGCACTTTTTTGATTCAAACAAAGACTTCAAAGTGAAAAAGAAATGTGACAGCATGAGCAAAGTATACAGTTAATAGAGGAATGAGACTTTAGGAGGCTATTGGTCTTACCAGGAGAGTTGTGTTGCAAGTATTAGGAATTAGTAACGGGCTATGGGGGGGCGGGGGGGTGGGTGAGGGGCAGCTTAAAGCTGGATAAAGCCACATCTGTACCCATTCACCATTATAACTTCACCCTGGAGGAAGGCCATCAAGTCTCTATTTTCAAAGTACAATCCCTGATTTTGTCCCTCTGTCCAGAATAAGAGCCAATTCCAATAAAGGGCCCAGGGAAGCCCAGCCCCTGGGATGCATCAGCCCCTCCTGAGAATTTATTCTGCTGCCTGAAATTCAGACAGACCTCTCCCCAGGGTTTGGAACTTCTGAAGTTTATGTTGGGCAGGAGGTGACGAAAGGGGGAGCAGGCGGGCAGTAGCAGAGTCCCAGGGACTTGTTTTTGCTCTCTTGATGGTCCAATGCCCCTCCCTAGCATCAAGAAGAGAAATCCTAAACCTAAAATTAGAATCGACTGGGAGATGTGGGGAGATTTTACCAAAGTCTGGAAGAACTGACAAAACAGGTCTCACCAAGCATCCCTGTTTGCAGAGAGTCTTGCTCTCTGCACCCATTGACAACAGTTAGACATCTGGTATTGACATATGTATGCCCCTGCATAACCCCCACCCTGAGCAAGACATAGAATATCTCCAGTACTCCAGAAAGTTCATGCCCCTGCATGGACCAGTGTACCAACTGGTGACCCTTGCCCATGCCGGCCAGCCAAGTGGCAGGGGTGGGTTTTGATGGTACAGTTCCTGTCACATGCAAGGCACTAATAAAAATGTCGGGGACTATTACCATGAAGGGATTCCCACAAACTATAGTTCTGCTTCCTAGACATAAAAGAGAAAAAGAATTGCTCACTCTTCAGGTGAAGTGTTGGGAGGGTGGAGTGAAGCAGAAGATAAGGAAACAATTTGGGTAAAATCACCATCATCCCCTCCTTTTTTTTTTTTTAATAAACTAAACCCAGAAGATTTCCCAGAAGATGAAAAATATATTTTTTAAAATATATATATATAATGACATATAACATAAGCCTACTTTCTCTTCCTTTATCTCCTTAAATTTTCCTTGAACCCTATCCTAGTAAATTTCATTTAGCCTCATTAAGGTTCATGGAAAAAACCTCCCAGGTCCTTTGGTAAATAAAGTGATGATTGGGAGGGTGAGTCCCAGGCAGGGCCAGACATCTTCAGCTATGTTCTTCAGCAGTGACTGCTGTGGAACTTGGGAGCAAGGCCACCTAAGATAGTATCCCAACCCTGAATTGTCCTCACACAACCAAAATCATCCCAGTGAGGATGAAATTCATGATGTGGAGATAGGAGAAAGACAAACTTTAAGTGTTTTAACTTGCATGGTTACAATCAAGCCCTTGATTCGTAGTTTCATTTGTTGGCTCACATTTTGATGTTTGCTCCTCACAGGATGTTCTTGGGTTTACACAGGGATGTAGAAATATTTGCATTGGACAGGGACACTGGACCCAACTGGAGACTCCTATAAGGACCCCCCCCCCCCACCCAGTCCTGGCTGCAACTCTGTGTCAGTCCCCTGGTGCATGGAATAACGAAGTTTTTGTTAACAAAGACATTCAGTATATTCAAGGAGTGAGAAAAGAACCTGGTGTTTTGTAGAGTGTGAATGATTCCGGGTATAAGGACCTGGACTTATTCTGGGCAGCTCATCCTCTTTTCCACAGTCCAAATTACCTACATTATACCCCTCCTGTCCTCCTACTTTGGCAAGAGGTGTGGCCCCCTCCTTGTCCGGGTTCAACACTCCATCTATATCCCCTCTCACTTCCACAGGAACTCCATTCCTCAACAATGTTCTCTTTCAGCTGTATCTTCTCAATCCCGATTTGATGACTTTTACCTCTTCCACCACGGGTAAGTATATTTATACCTGTGCCATCTAAATAAAAACCAACCGACCAACAGAAAATTTCCCTCTTATTTTCACAAATTTAGCTTCTCAGTGTCATTAAGTCACTGTCTTCACTCTTCCTCAGTTCCACCTCTCTGTGGGGTCAATGACATCAAACACTGTGGACCACTTCTCCTTGAAGCCCTCTCCTTGTCTGGCCCTCCTGCACCCATACTCTCCTAGTTTCTTTGGGGCAGTTCACCATGCATACCCCTAACCACACTGCTGCTTCTCTAGAGGCTGACCCCAGCAGGAGTGGGCCTTTGTTAGCAGTATTTTTACTATATAGCATCACAGGTACCTTCCCCAGACAGGAGGAGAAACTAGGTTAACCTTCCCACAAAAATGGCACTGAGAGGAGGGGCAGCCTGTCAGATTGGCCATCTCATCAGGGGAGGTTTAACCTTGGGAGCTATGGGTTTGTCATGTGCACAGAGCAGCAGAGGAAGATGGTGTTAAATAGAAAAAAGAAACACCATTGCTGAAATATCAGAAACTAAGAGTGATAGAGTCTCACTGGGCTCCTTATGACTCTATGGTCCCTAGTTTCACATCCCTGAGTGCCTCAGATAATTCATTCAGCCTTCTAATAAATTCTAAATATATATATATATATATATATATATATATATATATTTTTTTTTTTTTTTTTTTTGCCTGAGCTAGGTTGTGTTGGTTTCTGTGGCTGGCAACCTTAAGAACTTTCATTACCACACAACTTAGTGCTCCTCCTCTCTTATAATTTCGCCTTCCCTTTAATGGTAGGTGTCACTCTATCCATCTCTTAGCTCTCTTCTGAGTCTGTACACTCTCTCCTGGTGATCATCTCCACACACTCAGCTTGAACTGCCACCTCTAGGCAAATAATTCTGAATGAAATCTGTCACCCAGCCAGACCTCTTTTTCTGAACTCCTGACCTACAGACCCTGGAACATACTCATTTCTGGGGAATGTCCCACAAGCCCCTTACAATGAATAATTACAAAACTGAGCACAAATTTATTGCTTTTCTCAATTTTTCTAGACTGATGAATCACCTCTACCATCCACCCAGTCACCTCAGTCAGCAAGGGGAGGCAAGCTTCACTTCTCCCTCTGCTTCACCCTCTATAATCGATTTAATCCCTGTATCTTAATAATTCTGCATCCTTAGTATTTCTCCAATATATACATCCTCTGTCTCTATTCTGACTTCACTGTATTTTAGAGCCCCATCACTTCATTCTATTTGGCCTTCCTATCTCCTCATACCCCCTTATCCTTCTCTATTTCTAAAACACAAACCTGTTTGGTTTATCCCCTGATTCCTTCGAGGTAAGGGCCAAACTCCATAGACTAACATCCAAGAATCCTCATGATTATCTGACTCCTGCCTCCCTTGACAGCCACACCTTTTATCACTTTCCAGTGGACCCCTACACTCAGTCTACACTGAAGAACTTGCAGTTTCATGAAGTGCCAAACTTCCCACTCTGTTGGTGTATGGCTTTCTAAACAGCCTTCAGCTAAAGAGTAATGTCAGTTTCGTGTGTGTACCACTAGCTGGACGTATATGCCAGGTTCATCTGTAAGTTCTACAACCCACCTCCCTGCCCCAACAGCCAGAGGTAAGGTCATCTCAGTTAGTTTGCCCATTAACAGCATTTCAGAGCCCCAAGATGAAAACACACAACTGTAGGACACACAACTGAGCCTTCACACCCAATGCCCCCGCCCTGCAAAGCCTGTCCACGTTTCTTCAAAGCCTAACTCAACTAATTCAGTTCAGCATCACCTCTTTCAGGAAGCCTTCCTTGAACGTTGCTTAATACCCACCCACCTGCACCTTGGGATTAGGTTTACAGCCTCTGTGCTCCCACTGCATAATGGTGTCCCTGCTGCATAACTTTTCCATAGGCCTTTGATGCCATCGAGTCATAGTCCACTTTATCTGTGACTTATCCACAACACTGGAAGTTCCTTAAGGGAAGAGACAATGTCTTTCACATATCTGTATTCACAGTGCCTGCCATTCAAGACACGCTTCCTGGATATCTTGTCCTAGAGCATCCAGCTGGGAATTAATGAGAGACAAAAACTGAGAATCTCTAGAACTAGAATACATTGTCCTCTTTCTCTTACAGCTTTGAAGATAAGAAGGAAAAGATGAGGGTGTGTTTTCTGCCATTGTTTTTGATAGAGCTATGGGGCTTTTTCTTTCTCTTCCTTGGGATATCTCAAGGGGGTGGTTTTCTACATACATGTATTTAAAGAGTGGTCTTGTCATACATGCACAGTGCTGGCCCAGGGCTGCAGAAAGTGCTGACCACCACTTAGCAAAGACTCTGTAAATATTTTAACTCAGAATGTACAAGGTCCCTTCCCTCAAGAAAGGGAACCCAAGGTCTTAAAGCCTTGTTAGAATGGAGCCAGGTATCTCTTCGGCATAGAATCCTAAGGTGGTCACATCTGGTATTAATGCCCTGTGTAACCTCTTTCCCATTAGTGTGGGAAGACCTGGTGGTATGTTTCTAACCAACAAAATATGACAAGGTGTTGGGATGTCTGCTTAGCAAACTGTATCTCTTGCTGGCTTTGATGAAGCAAGTTGCAGAGTTGGGGAGGCCCATGTAATAAGGAACTGAAGGTGGCCTCCAAAGCAGGTAGGAACTGAGGTTCTCAGTCGAAATGTCTTCAAAAAACTGAATTAGGCCACAACCATGTGAGCTTAGAAGTGAATCTCTCCCCAGTTGAGCCTTCTGATAAGATGCCAGCCCCAGTGAACAATTGATTACAGCCTTGTAAGAGACCTTGAAACCCATCCAAGCCATATCCCACAAAAAATGTTTTAAGCCACACACTTGTGGCAATTGGTTACACAATGAAGGGTAACTATTATAATCTTCTTTACCCCTATTGAAGTCTAGCTACCTGGAAAAAATTTTTTCCATTTTTCAGCAGGTTGAATAGAAAGCTGTCAGCAAATAAATGTTTCACTAAAATTCAAATCCCCTCTAAAAACAAACATCAGCATTCTAAAAGTTGAGGCTACAAGAATCCATACAAAATGAAGGAGTGGGGGGAGGAACCAAGGTTAAAACTTGTACAGGGGCTCTGGAGAAAACTGCAGGCTCCATTGGTTTATTTAACTTTTAAATCTTATTAAATTTGCTAGATGCATGTTAGCATTCATGGTTCATTTACTTTTATTCTGACTTCTATAAATAGGTACTCTATGAGCCCTGATAAATGACTTAAAATCTCGTTTGACTTCAATAAAGAAATTAGCATGTTAATCTTAAAAATTCTACCCATAGAAATGAAGGAAAGCCTCCTTTTCCACCTTCCTTTACTCCCTGCAAGTACACCTCCCTAATTCCTGGGCCCCTCCCTGCCATCCTTGTTCTTTTCTTTGGCTCTACATGCATAAAATCTGGCATCCTCTCAAATTGCTTCGTTCTGGCTCTCCTGCAAAAACAAACAGAAGCTACCTGGGGCCCCTGATTCCTGCTCATTTACATTCTTTCTGTGCCAAGGGTCAGAGGATGTCGGAGTTGGTGGCAGCCAGTCAAGCCCAGCATGGGACAGCACTTATCTACCAATGCAGTGTTTCTCTATCTCTCAACAAGCCAGCATTCATTTCTCTACAATTATAAACGGAAACATGTAACTGCCACATGTCTGATACTAGTAAATCTAAAAGTTCAGTCCAGAGTTGTAACAGACAGGAGCCCATACAAAGCTCATTAAAATAAAGCAGGCAGTGGGTGTAGGAGAAAGACATAATGTATACGACCTATACAGTACATGGAAAACAAAAGCAAGTTGGAAATTCCCAGAGATTCAATTACACAGAATGCATATTTAAATTATTAGCAATTCACATTAAAGTACTGATTCTTTGTGAGTAGCTATTGTTGTATGGCTTTCTAAACAGCCTTCAGCTAAAGAGTAATGTCAGTTTCGTGTGTGTACCACTAGCTAGACATATTTGCCAGTTTCATCTGTAAGTTCTACAACCCACCTCCCTGCCCCAACAGCCAGGTGTAAGGTCATCTCAGTTAGTTTGCCCATTAACAGCATTTCAGAGCCCCAAGATGAAAATTGGTTTTTAGGACACACACAAAAAAATCTTATACAGACCACCAGTTTGTGACTCTCCAAAGCTCATTGTACTTGACAATATCTTATTCCTCAGTATTTAATTTCTCTCATTAGGAAGAATTTAAATTAAATTATTTTTTTTCCTCGGGGAGGAAGAGATAATGAAAAAAGAAGTTGAGAAACACTATTCTAGGTGCTTAGAATTCTAGATGAGCCTATAGAGAAGAAAATGAAGATAAGAAAGGCACAGTAAAACCTGCAGACCCTAAATGAAATAGCCTAATAGCAATCTAAGAACCAGATGCATTTGTATATTATAACAGGAGCAGAATTAGAGAAATCCCAAAGACAGGTTATGACACAGAATTAGAAACTCTGACCTTGAAGTCAGAAGAGCCGATCTGAGTCAGTTCCTAATACATGATTACTAGTTGTGCAACCTTAGAGAAAAGTTATGTATTATTTTCTTTTTCCTTTTCTGTAAAAAGAATGAAAATGTCATTTTTACAAGGTTATTGCAATAGTTAAATGAGATAACATTAGTGAAGAATTTTGCCAACAAGAGCATGTGGGTCAGTTAAAAGGTAGCACCATGAGCACAATTACTTGAACCTTGGAAACCACTGCATGGGCACAGGAGCACTTCAATAAGCCTATAGTTGGCACTACCGTGAACTGCTGCTTCAAGGTGGTGTTACACCGACAGGAAGGGTCTTCTCATTAGGAATACCACATCCTGGGGCACCGGCGTGGCTCAGTTGCATAAGCGTCTCCCTCTTGATTTCAGCTCAGGTCATGATCTCACAGTCTGTGGGTTCAAGCCCTACATCAGGCTCTGTGCTGACAGCGCAGAGCCTGCTTGGGAATCTCTCTCTCTCTCTCTCTCTCTCTCTCTCTCTCTCTGCCCCTCTCCCACTTGCTCTCTATCTCTCAAAATAAAGAAACATTAAAAAAAAAAAAAAGAATACCACATCCTATGTTAAAAAAAAAAACAAAAAACCAGGAATGACCTAATGCAATTGATCTACTCTATTCCAAGGGAACAGTGAGAGATACTCAGACCACAGAGAAGTGGTGTGAGAGAAAACTTCCTTTCTTATCTTTCTCCCATCAACTTGGGCTACCTTTCGAATCACCTGGTTGTTTTTATAAACTTTTGAAAAATACCTGAACCTGGAAGATTATGAGAACTCCATAAATATTTATGGAATAAGTGAGCACAGACAAGGTTGCAAGGCAGGAAGTATTCTCATACATGGTCCTGGGAGTAGAAATTAACACAGTCTTTAGAGAAAGCAGTCTGCTAATATGTATCAACATTTTTTGTTTGGTTTGGTTTTTAATTTTGTTTTTGTTTTAAGTTCATACCCCTGGCCAGCTAAGAACCCATCCCAAGGAAATGATCAAAAAGAGAAACAATAATGTATCCATAAAGATTCCTATCACAGTATCATTTTATGTTTGGATGTAGCTTGACTTGCATGGAGCATGCATAAAACACTTGTGCTGTATGGACTCCATGTTATGGGTGCGGATATCTGACAGGTGAACAAAAGAAACAGTAAATCAAAACAAGGTCCTACAAAAAGTCAGGTATCATCTTAACCAAAGCCAGCAGCCCTGAAGCTTATTAATATTTCAAAAAGTTGAGAACCTGCCAATCAGTCCAGGTCTGGTCATGTCAGATCTTAGCCTCCCATCATCCCGGTGATCTCAACTAATCTCAAAATCAAAACGGCAGACAATTAGCAATTAAAGCATCTTAAACGAACAAGTGATGTTGCAGGCTAAGGCAGAACAGGGAGAAAGAGAATAAAATTCACCTCACTGGCTTTCTTTTCAAACTCCCAATCTTCCTGAGTCAGGACTCCCCAGGATTTGCAACTCATCACCAGACTAAGTTTCTCCACGAAAAACAACAAGCATTCTCAAGGGACTAATTGTTCTCTTATCTCCAAAAACCCTACTGAAAAGGTGCTGAACTCACTGCAAGTCTTCTATAAGCCCTACCTTCTTGGGGGCTATGAGATACAAATATTCTCTCAAGAGTGCAATGAGAAAGATTCATTTAAAAAGGGCAAAAAATTAAGTTCTGTGCAGAAGACTAAATTGTAGCTCTGATTTTTAGTGTCAATGATCTAAAACATAAGATTGATAACCAAGAGGGCAAAAGAGCATTTTTATCAAATGCATGTATCAACGATTGCGGAGCGCCTACTTCTCAAATGAGTCAGACATCCTAGCTATCAGGTGCCCCTGATAGAGAGGAATCTGTGGATGATATGCAAGCAACCAAATGTATACTGAAATAAAAAAGCATGTGTGCAATATCTGATACTTCTCAAGGCACTTTCACTCATGATTTATCATTTGATCCTTGCATTAACCCTGGGAGGTAAGCAGAAAAAGAAAGATTTGACGAAGATAGGCACACAGATCTAAGTTAGCTAACTTGCCCACATTTGCAGAACCAACTGATTACTGGAGGCATCAATACTCTTATCTAGCTCTTTCAGTTTTCTTCATGCCGTAGCACATTGGGCAGCACAAAGAAATGCTATACACGTGAAATAAGTAGATGATCACACAAGACAGGCGTAACCAAGACCCAGGAGCCAGGCTGCTCACTTCAAGTCCCAGTGCTACCAACTGTGGGAGTATGATTTGAGGTCATTTATTTAAAACACTCTGTGCATCAATTTGCTTACCTGTGAGGCAGGAATAATAATAGCACTCAGCCATTCAGGCGATTAGAAGGATCATGTATAAAGTGCTGTAGTGACTGACATATAGCAAAAGGCTCAATAAATATTAACTACCATAGTAATGAGCAGCACTGACTGAGGATCAAGAAAGATTCTCTGCTTAACCCAGATGCGACGCAAACATACCGAGTCTTTCTTCGTGTCAGGTGTGAGTTACGTGATGTATTAGTTTCCTGTTGCTGCTGTAACAAACCATAAATTCAGTAACTTAGAATAACATTACTTTATTATTTCATAGTTCTGAGGGTCAGAAGTCTGAAATGGGTCTTGCTGGGCTAAAATCAAGTGTCAGCAGAGCCGTGTGCCTATTGGATGCTCCATGAGAAAATCTATTTCCTTCTCTTTTCTAGCATCTAGTGGCCACATGCATTCTTTAGCAGGTGACCCCTTTCTCCATCTCCAAGCATATCATTCCAATCTCCGTTTCTATAGATTATCTCCTCCTGCCCCCTGCTTCCTTCACCATGTTTTCTGCCCCCTGCCCCTGCCCATTCTGCCTCCCTCTTAAAGGACCCTGGTGACTGCATTGGGCCCATGAGGATAGTCTGAATAATCATCCTCTCAGAATCCATAACTTAATCACAGCTACAAAACCCCTTTTGTCATTTAAGGTAACATTTGCAGGTTCTAGAGTTAGGACGTGGCCATCTTTGGGGGTCCATTATTCAGTCTACCACAGGTGCCAAGGATACAGAAATGAATTTGATGTAACTGCTGAGTTCAAGACGTTCACAGACTATTGAATAAAATACGTATTTTTTTTAAAAAAAGAAAACTAACTCTAGTGTACATCAGACTCCATCACTCAGCGGTATTAGAGAAGTATAAACAAAGTACCCTGGGGTAACAGAGGAAAGATCCATTTATGTCAACCAAGAAAGGAAAAAAGGCCTCATGAATAACATGATACATGCAGAGAACCGGTCATTGGAATGTGTTTAAACTTGTTATGATGAAGGTAATTCCAGGAAAACACATGGAAAAGTCAGGAATATTGAATAAGCAACTGTTATCACAGCCAGGGAGACAAAGGAAGGAGCAAATGGGAGAAGGAAAATGTTGAAGAGGGACATGAAGGCTAGATCATGAAGAACCACCGCAAGGGTGGGGGACTTTACAGAATGAAAAGCCATTGAAGGCTGCTGAACCCGTCATTCAGATTGATATTTTACAAAGAAAACTCCAGAGGCAGAAAGCAGAACTCAATTTAAGAGCTACTTCAATAGCGCACAGAAAAAGGGAAGAAGGACTAAATTAAGAAATACAGGAAATGAAGGCAAAGATGGATTTGAGACACATTCCCAAAGTGAAATCAATAGGACCAAGTGACTAAGTGAATACAAGTGGGAGACAAGAGTGATGCTGAATGTCTAGCTCTGGCAACTGGTGGATGCTGATGTCACTAAGTGACGCAGAGAACAGAGAATAGGGGTCAGCTTCAGACATGCTGATTAGAACCCTTAAAGGTGCTAACTCTGTTTAGCAAAAAGGAAAAGCGTACAAAAATGACATCTATGTGTCTGAGAATCTAAATAGAACAAATATTTGGCATCAGCGGACCCCGGCTCTGGTACTTTTCTGACATTTATTTAGCTTTGTGACTGTTGGACAAGTTGCTTAACCCCTCAGGGCCTTGGTTTCCCCATTTGTGAAGTAAGAAGTTGGGGGTGTTAGATAATCATTCAATTCCCTTCTCATTCTAACATCACATTGGTCTAATACCTGAGTCATTATTTCCTTCTCGGTTTCAATCACTTCTTCCAGCCTCTAACAGAAAATCTGATGGGTCCTAATTTTTAAACAAAAGGGGTAGAGCTAGAAAGGTAAAGACAAAGGCACTAACAATCACTGCAAGCCTACTATGCACCAGGCACCATTGCTGCCCTGCTCTCCTCCAGTCGCTTGTCCCACTTGGCCCAGACACCCCTGTGGGGGTCCTAGAAATGACCAACAATTTTTATTTCTTTATAATCAATAATTCAAGAACATAACAAAGGAATACTGGAGGTGTTTTTGAAATATAATATATACACCAAGGGGATGGAGAATGAACCATGCACACAATACAAGTGGCAAAAATTGCTTGATTATTTTTTTTAAATTCTACTTATTCTGCCATCATGTCAAAAAAATAGAAATTGAACTATCACCACCTTAAATTTCATGTTGCCGTGGGATTATAATTTGTAATACTAAAACAGTGGGACATTTATTTTTGTTCCATCTGTGCTGAAGCAGCTACAGGTCTCCCCTTCAGGGATGTATTTATGGCCATATCAGTCAATAAGCCCAGAGAAACAGCTCTCAGGGAATATAATCACCACTAACGGCAGAAATAAAATAAGCATGTTAACATGTGCTTGGTGAGATTCTTATAAACGTGTTCACCTATGCAGCCACCCAGAAGGACACTAAATTGAACCCTAAAAAAGAATGTCAGGTAACTATGTCCAAATCCTCCCTTAATCCTAGGAGACAATGCCTTTTCCAGCAGAAAGTGCTTACTCAGTTTCAATTATAATGCAAACAACAGACTGTGATACAGGCACTTGAAGTTAAAGCTCATAAAGCCCTCTTTAGCAGGAGAAAAATCTAATTCAATGGTCAAATGCCAATCAGGGTGGGATAACTTGGCAGCAGCTGAAAACACAAGATTTCAAAATCAACTGCAACTCCGTTGGGAATGCCATTACTACTGAATGCCTGTCAGAGCACAACATGAGTGAGTTAGCACCATTAACGTGGGAAAAAAAGAATGACTCCTATTTCAGTGAACACAGATTCCCAGTGAATTTTTATTTGTTTTCCTGAACAATAATTGACATACAATATTATATTAGCTTCATGTGTACAACATAGTGACTTGACATTTGCGTATATTGCAAATTGATCACCCCAACGTCTAATTGCCTACTCTCACCATACAGTAGGCAGTATTACTGGCTGTATTCCCCATGCTGTCCTTTATATTCCCATGACTTATTTATTTTATAAGTGGAAGTTTATAACTCTTAATCCCCTTCACTCATTTTGCCCTCCAATTTCCATTCCCTCTGGCAACCAATACTCTGTTCTCTGTATCTATGAGCCTGGATTTTGTTTGTTGTTGTTGTTGTTGTTGTTGTGTTTTAGATTCAACTTATAAGTGAAATCATGTAGTATTTGTCTTTCTTTTACTTATTTCATTTAGCATAATACTCTCAAGATGCATCAAGAAGTGGCAAGAGGTGCCTGGGTGGCTCAGTCAGTTAAGCATCCAACTTTGGCTCAGGTCACGATCCATGGTTCACGGGTTCAAACTCTGCATCGCATTTTGCGGCGCTCAGAGCCTGGAGCCTGCTTGGTGGATTCTGTCTCCCTCTCTCTCTCTCTGCCCCTCCCTGGCTCTTACTCTGTCTTCTCTCTCTCAAAAATAAATAAAATATTTAAAAAAATTTATTAAATGGCAAGGTTTCATTCTTTTTATGGCCAAGTATTCCAGTGTATATACATACCACAACTTTATCCATTCATCTATTGATGCACACTAAGGTTGTTTCCATATCTCAGTTATTGTAAATAATGCTGCAATGAACATAGGGGTGCATATATCTTTTCAAGTTAGTATTTTCATTTTCTTCAGATAGAAACCCAGTAGTGGGATTGCTACATAGTATGTTAGTTCTATTTTTAATTTTTTGAGGGACCTCCATACTGTTTTCCATAGTGGTTGCATTTTTGTATATGGTGTAAGACACTGGTCCAGTGTAATTCTTTTGCATTTAGCTATCCAGTTTTCCCAACATCATTTACCGAAGAAACTGTCCTTTCCCCATTGTATATTTTTACCTCCTTTGTTGTAAATTAATGGACTATACACATGTGGGTTTATTACTGTGGTCCCTTCTGTTCCATTGATATGCATGTCTGTTTTTATGTTAAAACCATATTGTTTTGAATACGATAGCTTTGTAATTTAATTTGAAATCAGGGCATGTGATACCTCCAGCTTTGTTCTTCTTTCTTTTTTTTTTTTTTTATTTTTTCTTTTTTTTATTTTTAAAAAAAATTTTTTTTTCAACGTTTTTTATTTATTTTTGGGACAGAGAGAGACAGAGCATGAACGGGGGAGGGGCAGAGAGAGAGGGAGACACAGAATCGGAAACAGGCTCCAGGCTCCGAGCCATCAGCCCAGAGCCTGACGCGGGGCTCGAACTCACAGACCGCGAGATCGTGACCTGGCTGAAGTCGGACGCCCAACCGACTGCGCCACCCAGGCGCCCCTGTTCTTCTTTCTTAAGATTGCTTTTGCTAGTCAAGATTTCTATGGTTCCATAATCCTAAATTTTAGGATTGTTTGTTCTAGTTCTGTGAAAAATGCCATTGAAATTTTGACAGGGATTGCACTGAATCTCCAGATTGCTTTGGGTAGTATGGACATTTGGACGATATTAATTCTTCCAATCTAGAAGCACAAAATATCTTTCCATTTCTTTGCGTCTTTTTCCATTTCTTTCATTAATGTCTTACAGTTTTCTGTGTATAAGTCTTTCACCTCCTTGGTTAAATTTATTCCTAGGTATTTTATTCTTTTTGTTGCAAATGTAAGTGGGATTGTTTTCTTAATTTCTCTTTCTCATAATTTATTATTAGCATATAGAAACACAAATTTTTGTATATTGATTTTGTATCTTGCAATTCTACTGCATTCCTTTATTAGTTCTAATAGGGTTTTTTAAAAGAAATCTTTAAGGTTTTCTATATATAATATCATGTCATCTGCATAGAGTATCCATTTTACTTCTTTTCCAATTTGGATGCTTTTTATTGCTTTTTTTCCCCCTTAATTGCTGTGGCTAGAACTTCCAGTAATATGCTGAATAAAAGTGGGGAGAGTGCACATCCTTGTTTTGTTCCTGATCTTAGAGGAAAAGCGTTCAGCTTTTCACTAATGAGCATGATGTTAGCTGTGGGCTTGAGGTTGTCATTTATGGCCATTATTATGTGAGGTACATTCTCTCTATATGTACTTGTTTGAATTTTTATCATAAATGGACACTGAATGTTGTCGAAAGCTTTTTCTGCATCTATTGAGATGATTGTATGATTTTTTTATTGTTTATTTTGTTAATGCAGTGTATCACACTGGTTGATTTGTGGATGTCAAGCCATCCTTGCATACCTGGAATAAATCCCACCTGATTAGAGTGTGTGGTCTTCTTAATGCATTGTTGAATTCAGTTTGCTAATATTTTGTTGAGGATTTTTGCATCTATGTTCATCAGAGGAATTGGTCTATAATTTTCTTTTTTTGTGGTGTCCTTGTTTGGTTTTGGTATCAGAGTAATGCTGGCCTCATAAAATGAATTTGAAAGGATTCCTTCATCTATTTTCGGGAAGAATTTGAACAGGACTGGTATCAATTCTGCTTTGAATGTTTAGTAGAATTCACCAGTGAAACCATCTAGTGCTGGACTTTTGTTTGTTAGTAGGTTTTTGATTACTGATTTAATCTTCTTGCTTGCGATGGGTCTGTTCAGATTTTTTCTTTCTTCATGAATCAGTCTTGGTAGATTATATGTTTCTAGTAATTTATCCATTTCTTCTGTGCTGTCAAATTTGTTAGCATATAATTGTTCACTGTAGTCTCTTATGATCCTTTGTATTCCTGTGATATCAGTTGTAACTTCTCTTCATTTCTGATTTTATTTAGTTGAGTCCTCTTTTTTCTAGGTGAGACTAGCTAAAGTTTTGTTAATTTTGTTTATCTTTTCAAAGAAACTAGCTCTTCAGTTCATTGATCTTTTCTATTGTCTTTTCAGTCTATATTTCTTTATACTCTGATCTTTGTTATTCCGTCTTCTGCTAACTTTGGGCTTTTTTTTGTTCTTTTTCTAGCTCTTTGAGGTGTCAAATTAGGTTGTTTGAGTTTTTCTTCTTTCTTGATGTAGGCATTTATTCCTGTGAACCTCCTTTTTTAGAACTGTTTTTGCTGCATCCCATAAATTTTGGTATATTTCCATTTTTATTTGTCTCCAGGTATTTTTTTTATTTCATCTTTATTTTCTTTGACCCACTGGTTGTTTACTGTCATGTTGTTTAATCTCCACATTTTTGTGGTTTTTACAGTTTTCTTCTTGTAACTGAGTTCTAGTTTCATACCACTGTGGTTAAAAAAAGATGCTTGATATGATTTCAATCTTCTTGAACTTATTGAAACTTGTTTTGTGGCCAAACATGTGATAACTCTCATGGATAATGACCCATGTGCATGTGAGAAGAACATCTATTTTGCAGCTTTGGGGTGGAATATTTCATATAGATCTATTAAGCCCATCTGGTCTAACATATAATTTAGGCTGATGTTTCCTGTCTGCATGATCTATCCATTGATGTAAGCAGGGTGTTAAAGTTCCCTACTACTATGACATTGCTGTCAATTTCTCCTTTTAGGTCTGTTAATAGTTGCTTGATATATTTTGGTACTTGTATGTTAGGTGCATAGATATTTATAAATGTCATGTATTGCTGGATTGATTCCTTTAGCGTTAGGTAACGCCCTTCTTTGTCTTTTGTTATGCCCTTCTTTTGTCTTTTTTTTTTAGTGTTTATTCATTTTTGAGAGAGAAAGACAGTGTACAAGTTGGGCAGGGGCAGAGAGAGAGAGAGGAAGACACAGAATCCGAAGCAGGCTCCAGACTGTGAGTCGTCAGCACAGAGCTTGATGTGGGGCTCGAATCCACAAACTGTGAGATCATGACCTGAGCTGAAGTCAAATGCTTAACTGACTGAGCCACCCAGGTGCCCCACAGTCTTTGTTTTAAAGTCTATTTTGTCTGATATGAGTAGAGCTACATCAAGTTTATTTTCATTTCAATTTGCATGCAATATCTTTCTCTGTCCCTTCATTTTCAGTCTGTATGTGTCCTTATTTCTGAAGTGAGTCTCTTTTAGGCAACATATAAACGAGTCTTGTTTTTTTATCCATTTAACCACTCTGTCTTTTGACTAGAGAATTTACTTCATTTACATTTAAAGTAATATTGATAGGTATGTACTTTTGCCATTTTATTGTTTTCTGGTTCTTTTATAGTTCCTCTCTCTTCCTTTCTCCTCTTTCTTTCCTTTGTGGTTCAATAATTTTCTTTAGTGTTATGTTTAGAAGTCTTTCTCATTTTCTTTTGTGTATTTATTATAAGTTTTTGCTTTGTGGTTACCACGGGCTTCACATATAACATCCTTTGTATGTGACAGTCTATTTTAAGTTGATAGCAACTTAAATTTACATACATTACAAAACTCACTATTTTCAATCACTCACTCCATGTCTTGGTTTTGATGTCACATTTTACATTTTTAATTTTATGGATCCCTTAACTAATGATTATATTTTTAGTTTATTTTAGTACTTTTGTTTTTTGACCTTCATACTAGCTTTATAAGTGATTAATCCACTACCATTACTAAATATTTACCTATTCCAATTCGATTTTTATTTTCATACGTTTTCTTGTCTTTAGTTATTGACATTTATTTTCAGCTTAAAGAAGTCCCTTCTTTTTAATTTTATTCATTTTTGAGAGAGAGAGAGACAGAGACAGAGCATGAGTGGGGGAGGGACAGAGAGAGAGGGAGACACAGAATCTGAAGCAGGGCCCAGGCTCTGAGCTGTCAGCACTGAGTTTGATGTGGAGCTTGAACTCACAGATCATGAGATCATGACCTGAGCTGAAGTTGGACGCTTAACCGACTGAGCCACCCAGGCGCCCCTTAAAGAAGTCCCTTTAACATTTCTTGTAAGGCTGGTTTAGTGGTGATTAACTCCTTTAGCTCTTGCTTATCTGGAAAACTCTTTATCTCTCCTATCCTGAATGATAATCTTGCTGCGTAGAGTAGTCCTGGCTGGACATTTTTTCCTTCCAGCATTTTAAATATGTCATGCCACTGCCTTCAGGCCCTCAAAGTTTCTGCTGAAAAATCTGCTGATAGCCTTATAGGAGTTTTTCCATTGTATATAAGTTTGGTTTCCTCTTGCTGCTTTTAAGATTCTCTCTTTAACATTTTAATTATAATGTGTTTCAGTATGGTAAAGGGTGCCTGGGTGGCTCAGTTGGGTAGGCATGTGACTCTTGATTTCAGCTCAGGTCATGATCTCATGGTTCGTGAGTTCAAGCCCCACATCAGGCTCTGTGCTGACAGTGCAGAGCCCGCTTGGGACTCACTCTCTCCCCCTCTCTCTGCCCCTCCCCCATTAGTTCTCTCTCTCTTTCTCTCAAAATAAATAAATAAACTTTAAAAAATTAAAAATAAAAAAAATAGTGTATCTTGGTAAGGATCTCTTTGGGTTTATCTTACTTGGAACTCTCTAGGATTCCCAAACCTGGGTATCTGTTTCCTTCCCTAGATTAGAGAACTTTTCAGCCATTATTTCTTCAAATGAGTTTTGTGTCCCCTTTACTCTCTCTTATCCTTCTAGGACCTATATAATGTGACTGTTATTCCATCTGGTGTTTTCCATAGGTCTCTTAAGGTATTTTCTTTTTTTTTTTTTTTTCTTAAGGTTTTTTTTTTTTTTTTTTTTTTAATTCCTTTTTGCTGCTCTGTCTGGGTGAGTTCTGTTGCTTTGTCTTCCAGCTCACTGAACCGTTCTGCTTTTATCCCACTTACTTTTGAACCCCTCTAGTGTATTTTTCAACCCAGTTATTATATTCTTCAGCTCTATTTGTTGAAGTTCTTACTGTGTTCATGCACTCTTCTCCCTAGTTTGGTAGGCATCTTTATTACTATTGTTTTGAACTCTTTATCAAGTGGATTACTTATCTTTGTTTCAGTAAGGTCTTTTCCTGAAGTTTTGTCTTGTTCTTTTCTTTATTCTTCTGTCTCTTCATTTTGCCTGATTCTCTGTTTGTTTCTAAGTATTACATGAAGCAGTTACCTCTCCCAGACTTGAAGGAGGGTCCTTGTGTATGTGAATAAACTATGAATACCAGAATACAATCCCCCTGGTCACCAGAGCCAGGTGCTGGAGGGCTGTCCCCTGTGAGGGCTGTGGATGCTCATCAGCTGTGGCAAGGCTGAGGTTGCAGCACAGGGGAGATGGTACACTTGCCCAGATGGCTGTGGCATTGGTACCCCATGGGCGGGGGGGGGGGGGGGGGGGGGTTGGCAGTATGTTCATTTGGCTTGTTGTGGCACAGCTGTAGTACAGGAGGATGAGGCTTCCCGGCCTGCACTAACAAGTTAGAAGGAGGCTGTCAAAATGGCACCCACCAATGCCAGTATTAGCAAAGTTGAATAAGATTGCAGAAAGTGGCACCTGCCAGCACTTCCATCCCTGGACAGAGTCCCAACAGTTTCCTGCCCTCCAGTAGTTACTTTAAGATTAGTAAGGGATCTCCTTCACATATGGTCTAGGTGCTTTTCAAACTTCTGCTTTTGTACTAGGTCCCAGCGTGAGTGAGTCTGTGTGTCATCCCCTTAAGGGTGGCTTCTCCATCCCCTACAGTTTTACAGTTTTCCTAGAGATAATCCCCATTGGTTTTATGATTTGGAGGCTGGCCTCTCCAGTGCAGGGCCCAAGAGTTGGGGTGCCTGATGCAGGGCACAAATCACTCACTCCTCAGGAAAAGGTTCATATTGTTGAGATCCCTCCTGGTTGTGTGCTGCTACACCTGGGTTGGGGTTTTTGGCAAAAACCCATTTCTACCTCTCCTACTCATCTGGATACGGTCTCAATATAGCCCTTTTATCCTGTGTTGTGCAGGTGCTGTTCATCTAGTTTTCAGAAATTTTTTAGGGGAAATTATCCCTATATGTAGCTATAGATCTGTTGTGTCCATGGGAAGAAGTGAGTTCATAATCTCCCTACATTGACATCTTGAACCACCTTCAGAATCCCAGTAAATTTTTGAAGAGTTACATGTTAAATTGGTTTGGAAAGCTTTCTTAGCCTAAAAAGTATGTGCAAACAAACTTGGATAACGAAGACAAATTAGAAAATAAGAAATATCACAAGTGCATTTCTCCAACTATTACACATGTTATACATACATAAAGAATCAAATATCTCCTAAGGCAGTCATGAAATTTTGGACTCATGACTGATCCATTCATCCCAACAAAATATTTAGCCTTTAGAAAAGGGCATTATCTCCTGAGCCAAAAGAAGATTGTGAGCTTCATCATTTGACCTTTTCATTTGCCTTCTCCCAAGCTGCCACTTCTCCCTGAATTATAAAAAGGAAAATGAGCATCATTGGGGCTCAAGGAAAAAGACCAGAAGAGACTTGCTCTACACCATTGACTCAGGAACTCTCCTCTCCATACATCTTGCCCCAAGTTATTTACCAAATCAGGAAAAGCAACATCATGCAAAGTAGAAGTGAGGGGGGAAAAAAGAAAGTATGTGGCAGAAGCCAGGTAATCACGTTTGGGAAGAGAGATATGATGTGTCCATAAGGAAGGAAAACATTTCACGTGTTTTCTCTAGTCTACACCGATTCTCCTTTTGCTGATACATAGGAAAAGGGCCACCAATGGCAAGTACATGTGGTTCTACCCCCAGCCACAGCCTGATTGGTCCAAGCTGATATCTGTCCCAGGTTGAGCCAATCAGCTCTCTTCCCCAGTACTGTTGGTCTGGGACCAGAGAGAGCATGAGTCAGTCCTATATGCAGTGGCATAAACTATTAGATGTATGCATCTTAGGAGGATTTGAAATCATCTTTCCCATCTTATCTGCACCTGGTCTACAGTATGAAAACATGAAACCAACAAGCTGGGAGATACCAAGAAATAAGGAAAGAGTATCAGATGCATTCAAGTCCCTGCTAGTGAGGTGCAGCTATAGCCCTGGTCTTCTAGCCATTTCACAGTCTGACTCTTCCTTCAGTTATTCTACACTTAATCACATAAGAGAGGGATGGCACAGTCCAGCACCATAAAAATTTACTCTTAGTTAAGTACACAGATCCAGCGTGCAAAGGCCAGTCCTTACAGAATACAAGGAGAATACATTAGGTGTGAGAAAAAGATCAATTCTGCTCCACACATGAGATAACCTTTTAAAAACAAAATTTCTTAAGTTGATTTGACTTGGTTTTTTGCTGCTTATAAACAAGAAAATCTAAATACTTGATTTAAAAAAAAAGATGTGATGCCTAGGTACCTATGAATGTAATAGGGGACTTGGTGGGATGACTTGTTTGAAAAGCTAAGATCTCCATGACATTTGCCATCTGAGTGTGCACGAGTCCTTTGCCTTGCTGACACTGGAGCTCTTTGAAAACTGCCTACTCACATACATGGATATATGTACATATGTGTGTACAGAGGTTAATGATCAGGCCTTTCCTCAGCAACAGAGGTTAAAACTAGTATGTCCTCTCCCTGGGTCAATGCAGTCTCAAGACAATGTGAGATTATTGTGGGGGAATAATAAAAACCACTTGGCAGCCCTCAGAGAAGTTTCGAAAGGTTACAATTTTCTACAACTATATGCAGACTTTGAGAAAGTATATAAAATGCTAATGTGACCAGCATCATACATGAAAGCATATAAAAGGTTTATGTGATAATGTTGATTAGAAAACCAGGTCTCATGCAAGCAATTATAACTGACACTTGGAGACAGATTTAATTTCTATCATATCAATTTAAACAATGCACCTGAGCAAAAGGTGATCTTCCCCAAAACTGTATGATGGTTAACTAACAAGTTTTGATATTTAGATATTGAACACCGAGATTCATGCTAGTTTTCTTGGTCATCTCCAGGTAGATTCTTCTACCAGTCTGAAATATTAAAAACATCTAAACTGACATTCAATATAACTTTGTAAAGAAGAAGCCATTTACCAGGAATAATTTTTGTCCTACAAGGAAAAATACATAGTTAATTTTACATAAAAGATTACAAAATAAATTTCAAGATAAAGTATATAATTTTATACACTATTTTAAAATAAAATATTAATTAATGTAGGCACTTTTATTTAAATAAATTCTAGTTCTCTTCACATCAGCATCTCAAAGGCCACTTCAAAACACAAGTAGGTGCCTACAGGTCCATGGCTCCTCAAGCTTCCCAAATGCCTAATTCTTGGGGCTCTGGAGCTCCAAAAGCAAACAAATCTGCACCTTGTGAGTAAGTGGAAGAGGCAAAAATTTCAGCTGGGCCTGCCATCTTATTAACCAATACGCCAAAGTTAGCTTCTTCTCCAGATTTGGCAGATCATTAATATCCCTGAGCCTCTGTTCAGGCTTGAAGCAGATTGGCTTTTTCATACAGTGAAAGGTCAGCTTCTCTCCCAGCCTCCTTCTCTCCCAGCTTCCTTATATACCACAAAGTGGAGGGAGAAGGCAAGCACAACGACTGAAGTTGAGGGAATCACTTCATGTGTTTCCCAACAACATAGATGCATTCCTTAATACAAACTGGACAAGGGCCAGAAAGAGCCAGCTGTAAGCCCACTAGTCTCTTGTTCTTTCAGGTGCTCATGTTCTGTGCCTCAAGTTTCAATGGCTCTTCCTTTTTCTCTTAAAATGATAAGAAGTTAGCTAATGTAGCTGAGATACCAGGAGCCACCCTCCACAGCCACCATTGTCACCGCTGCTTCCTCTTACCTGCCCTAAGCACCTGTGCAACCTGTCCATAGAAATGTTACACAAAGTGTGTGTGTGTGTGTGTGTGTGTGTAGGGGTTTGGAGAGTGGGGGGACAGGGAGGAAAGAAGCACGGCATCTTATGTTTGCATCTTTCCGATACCAGTCCCTATCCCTAGTTATAACTTTTCATGCCAGGCATCATGATAGAACTCCTTTGAAAACTAACAAAATACACCACTAAGGTGTGCTCAGTTTTCTGAGCAAAGCTTCAGCCCCCTGCATGGAAGGCAGAACCACCATGTCTGGTTCCTCATTAACCAGAGCTCATTATCACGGCTCCCCTGCTTTCACCATCATCTGACTGATGCCAGAAAGTTTTGATTTACAAGCTGGAGGGTCAGAGAAAAGAGCCTTGAAAAGGTTTCTTTTCTTTTTAATGAGCATATTTAGGTTGTTATGAGTCAAGTTCAAAATTCAACTCACATATGAACAATTTTTATAGGAGAAGGAGTAACCTGATGTTCAAATTCATTTGCCTCCCATTTTGAAGTAATTCATCTTTAAAATTTCTGTGAAAATTCTACAGAGTTGCCCAGAAAATGGCACCAACCATCTGTAAGTAAAAACAAAAGCTCTCTATAGTATATATCACAGGTTCAAAGCACTTTGGCATCGGCAGATTGAACACGTTGTTAAAAGAATTTAACTGCAAGAAGAGCTACCATAATTACATAGCAGCTGGTCTAATGTTGACAAAACAACTTTTAAAGGCTTTCAGAAGCCTTAAAGGCTAATCAATTAAAAAGGCATGAATAGTAATGTGCATCCTCTCCTTAACACTGTGAGCTGCATCTCCCACAAATGCAGTGAGGTTTTCATTTTGGAACAATCATTTCTTATGTCCTACAATTAAGCCGAACACGTGAACAAATTCTAAGTTGTGTCTAGGTGAGACCATTATACTTAAAATAAAATAACTCCATAAAACTCAATTATAAACATTGAACTTAATGAGCATTTCCATACCAGCAAAGTTATTATCAAAATGCCAACAGCTCATGCCAGAATTTGTGCTTACTTTACCAAGAGCAGGCAGAGGAAGTGTTTTAGATTGTCGTCCACACTGGCCAAGGATATGCTGGAGGCATGAAGAATAAATGAACGGATGAATGGATGGATGTTGGGATGAGTCTGTACTCAGCATCCAAAGAACACTGACTTAATCCCTTTGGGATCAGCCGAGGGGTCATGTTGGAAGGCCTCCTCTGCCAGGACCAGCCAGTTTCCTTGAAGGTCCAGCTGGAAGTCCATCTCTCACGGGCACCTTCCACACGCTTCCCACAAGGCTTGTTTCTTTACCAAATCCCTCACCTTCAGAGAATTAGAAAGGATTTTATATATCACGGGATCCCATCCTTTTTAGGACCCAGCTAACTTTTCCTATAGAAGGCCAGACAGTAAATAATTCAGGCTTTGTGAGCCACAGAATGCCACCACACCACTCACCTCTACCATTGTAGCATGAAAGCAGCCTGCATGAGATTTACACAAATGGGCATGGCCAGGTTCTGATAAAACTACTTACAAGGGAAAGCAGGAAGCCAGACTTGGCCCACGGTCGGTAATTATCTGACCCCTGCTCTACCAACGTGAGTCGCCTTGTTCCCACTCAGGATCCAGGGAGCCTCTTTCGGAACACCTCCAGGGAAGAAGGTCAATCCCCTCAAGGCGGCCTCTCCCACCTTCTGAAGCTTTCCCTTCTATCGACTGCAATGAATCTGTCCGCAACCTGCGGGCACTGTCACATCTGTGCACCCTGTCCTCTCCTAACTCATTCTCCCGCCCCAGTGTGCCCTGCACAGATAGGCCTTCAAAAATCCTTTCTATAATTAAAGAAAATACTACCAGTGTTGCCTTCTGGAGCCCCAGAGAGTAAGCCGAATACCTCTTCCACCAGACAGCCCTTCATGTATTTGAAGACAACTGTGGGATATGGCATTTTCTGTCTGCGCCGCTCATTTGGGATCTATCTCACAGCGCATTTGATTGTTAGTTTTCTTCTTCCATGTACACACTTTTTTCCTCCTCATTTAGATGGCAAGTGAAGCATAGTCCCTGGCACACAAGCTCCATTTAGTTTTACGAGACAGAGTGGCAGGACGACCACAGAAATATCAATCAACACATCTTTTTAAACGCCTTTCTCCACAATGGGGACCTCTTCCACTACGGGAGGTGGACAGCTCACCACAGCCGCTGGAAGGCTGCGAGTATGTCAAACGTCTTCAGATGTAAGAACTGATTTTTGAGAGGCAAAAGGCCTCCTTTTTCTGTCTTCTACCCCCCACCGGGATCCTGGAGTAAAATTTTAACGTGGCAGACTGCAGAACACCAATGTTCCAGCTGAGAATTCTGAGGCTGAGTCCGTTGTCTGTGCTGGTTGCACAGCTTCCTGAGGCCCCATCTTAGTCATGTTCATATCCTGTGCTATTTACCCCTCTCCTTAACAACCACTGCCCCAGAGCAACATGCCCACTGTTGGTATTTATGTGAAAGCACACTGCAGGACTTCAATAATGCACTCTCAAGTGCAAAAAGATTAATAAAAATCTTGAGTGCTCCTTTTAAACGAGCAGTCCTCCTCAGGGTAAGAAATTGGGTCCCTCACAGAAGTTTTCAAGGCACTGGTAAAATGAGTTTCTCACAATGTTACCTCTAACCTCTACTCCCCAGGCTAATTCTCTTTCACAATCGGTAGTAAAATATTCAAATAGGCTGTGTTTTAATATCTTAGTGAGAAAAGAGTCTTTAAAACCATTACAAATACTTCATCGCATTTAATGTCACTTTACCTTTTTATGTTCCTTCTCCCCACTCTTGTGAAGGACAGGAAGGACACATCTCACAAAGTCCTGTACTATATGCACTCTTTAGCAGTGACCCCAGGTGCAGAATCCCTGCGTGAAAGAAAGACCTGTTTATGGACACTCATAGAGGGGTAGAGACACCCCAGCAAGGGGAGCCTGGGCACCTCCCATTCCATCCTCCAGAAAGCCCAGGACAAACCATCGACTCTACTGTATTGGACAGTGGACGTTAGACACTTGTGGCCACCTAAATTTGAGTTAAATACAATTTAAAATATAGCTCCTTAACCGCATTAGCCACATTTCAAGTACTCAGTAGCCATATGTTGGCCAGTGCAGATGTAGAACATTTGTCACCACAGAAGAGACTAGGAAGTTCTACTAGACAGTGCTAGTGGGCCCAGTGGGCCTCTCAGTGATGGCCACTCTCCAGCCAACACCCGTGGGGCTTGACCAATAAGCTGTCAAGGCCAACTGGAGCTGCACTCTGTACTTTCTTAAAGCCCAAAGAAAAAAATAGGGTATGGAAATGTCATACCTGGTTATGCCAGACAATTAATACCACACTGGTTTAAAGGTATTCTTTAAATAAAGTGAAAAAAAAAAAAAAAGAAATCCATAATTTGCTCTTATCTCAGGGAGTTCTGCCAAAGTCCCCAGCCTTTGCAACTCTGTGAGAAACTTTTATACAGAATAAAAAAGCTGGATTCTCATCTGGATTCTAGTAAAAAGTAGGGGGAGAGGGAACAAGAGGCACAATTTCTCTGTTTTTCTGAACTCAGCATCCTTTGTATTATTTTATGAAGTTCATCTTTGCTCTAATCATCGTTTTGCATGAAAAAAGAATGGGGCTTTTTGCCTTTAGAAAGTAGGACTCCCAAGTTCTAAAGAAAGCATTAAAATACTTCTGTGCCTTAGATTTATCATCAGGCAAGTAAAGTTGTTCAATAATCTGCATCTAGTTAGCACAGCATATAATTGTTTTTTTCAGATTACTAGAATCACCACCTCTCTAAAATCTAAGAACAAGAGAAAGTTGCTAATAAATTTTAAATTTCCCACATAGTTACTTTGGAGAATGTAAAATTATGAGAGTAACTAAATTCAAATTTCAGGCTGCTTTCTGAAACATGAGATGACCCCCTGATAGTCTATAAAGTCTGTGGAACATCTGTTTTGATAACATATGTACTTAAAATTCCCCACATGTCAGTTTCAAGTTACTACAAAATATAAGGCGGCACCAGCTGCAAGGATAAGGAGGAAAAGCTGTTAGCAAAGTGCCAGGAAATGTTCAAGATTTTAATGGGACCAAGTCTCTTTACCATTTGCATATCATCATCCTAGGAAACAGACCAAACAAGAGACTAGAAATCCTACCTCTTCCACTTGTGAGAAAATTCCACCATGATCTTGCTATATTTTCCTTTACTACCTTCCTAGTAAGGAACTATGGTATGTTTAATTCTGGTAACTGTTGTTTTTTTTTTTAATCGAAGCATAATTGACACACAATGTTACCTTAGTTTCAGGTATACAACACAATGTTTATACACACAAAGTTTATAGGTTACGCTATGCTCACCACAAGTGCAGTTACCATCTGTTACCACATGACGCTGTTACTGTCATATTTCATCCCCATGACTTATTCATTCCATAACTGGAAGTCTGTACCTTCCATTCTCTTTCTCCTATTTTGCCCATCTTCCCAGCCCTCTTCGCTCTGGCAACCACCAGTTGTTCTATGTATTTATGGGTCTGTTTTTGCTTTGTTTCGGTTTTTAGATTATACACTTATAAGTGAAATCATATGGTATTTGTCTTTCTTTGTCTGACTTATTTCACTGTGCATAATACATTTAGGTCCATCCATCTCCTCACAAATGGCAATATTTGGCTGAGTAATATTTTTTACGGCTGAGTAATATTCCATTATATATATATGTAATCTATATATTATAATATAATCTATTATATAATATAATATATATAACATATATCGTATCTTCTTTATATATTCATCTATTGATGGACACTTGGGCTGCCTTCACCTTAGCTATTGTAAATAATGCTACAATAAACAGAGGGGTGCTTATATCTTTTCACATTACTATTTTCATTTTCTTTAGGTAAATATTCAGTGGAATTACCAAATCATGTGGTATTTCTATTTTTTATTTTGGGGGGAACCTGGACACTGTTTCCCACAGCGTTGGCACCAATTTACATTCCCACAAACAGTGCATGAGGGTTCTTTTTTCTCCACATCCTCCCCAACATTTGCTGTCTTTTTGATAATAGCCATTGTGACTGGTGTGAGGTAATACCTCATGGTGGTTTTGAATTGATATTTCTGGTATCTTCAACCAAAATTCTCTCCCCTCATTATTTCTACCCCTCCAAATAGTACCCATCTGCAGGGACCAGTTTAATTTTCACACTTTCCATGAAAGTGACTTCATCTCTTCTAGCCTGCAAATTCCTACTTCTTCTGTACCTACAGCAAATAATAAAGGGCCATACAACTGCAACTTAATTGTCCTCCTTCTGCTCTGACACCCTGATCTAACCTCCTCATGTTTGTGGATCTGCTCCCATTTCATGGCTTTTACAGAAATTGTGAAGCTCTCAAAGTTACCTCTCCCCAGAACTCATATCCATATCCCCCCCCCATCTACTTCATATCTCCACTAGAAAGCCTAACACGTATCTCAAGTGTAAGATGTCCAAAGCTTATCTGATCCTTTTCCAAATCTGCTCTTCCCTAGTCTTCCCATCTCAGTAAATGATAGCCCTACCCTTCCAGTTTATCAGCCATCTTTGACTCTGCTCTCTCACGCGTGCCCTGCATCCTGTCCTCAGCAAATCCTACCTCCTGCACACTCTTTCCAGATGGATGAAGCATGCCCCTTTTCACCACCTCCACTGCAACCACATGGATATAAGCCAACATCATCTGGATTATTCCAACCTTGTCCCCCTTCTATTAATTATTCTAACTGTAGCCAGTGGTCTTTTGAATCATACAATTAATCAGGTCATTCTTTAGTGCAAATTCTTCCAATGTCTTAATTTACTCAGTAAGGAAAGAGGAAGGAAGGAAGGAAGGAAGGAAGGAAGGAAGGAAGGAAGGAAGAAGGGAGAAAGAAGAAACGGAGGAAGGAAGACCTTTACAATAACCTCTAAAGCCCTGAATTATGGATGGCCTATCTCTTATGTTTTTGAGCTTTCACTACTCTCTCTCTCTCTGGCTTACTTCACTCCTAGCACCAGTCTTCTTGCTGTTTTGAGAGTGAGGCATGATGCTACTGCAGGACCTTTGTGTTTCTGTCTGGAAGGCTCTTCCTGCAGCAGCCCCCAAGGCCCTTTCCCTTACCCGGCCCAGGTGTTCAGGTGTTCATGAGACCTGCACCATGAGGTCTCCTATGACCACCATGTTTAAAGTTGCCAACTGCCAACGGCTTCCTGTCCACCTCAGACATTCCCTCTTCCCCTCTTTAGTTTCTCCAAAGCACTTAGGACCATCTAACATACTACATATTTTCTTATTTATGACCCCCTGATAGAACGTAACCTTTATGAGGACAGGGATTTACATGAGCCTTATTCACTGCTTTATCAGAGACTTTTGCCTGTTTCAATCACTTCTGTGTTTCCACCTTCAACTATGATAGGCACAAGGTGATTCTCAAATATTTAAAGACAAAGACAGAGAGAAAGTCAGTTCCAAGCTCCATGAGGACAGTTTTCCATGTATACCCTTCTTTTTTATATCCCTGGCTAGCACCCAGAAAAAAAGTACTTGTTGCCTAATTATTGCTATGTTTACATTGGCAAATGTAAAATATTAGGTCACTCAAACGGTTGGACATGTTAAATGTACACAGTGGTGATGCACTATTAAAAGAAGTAACTATTTTTAAAAGATTTCAAAGCTATTTAAACTTAAGCTCATAATCTCTATTCAAGTATGAACAATCCTCACAATCACCAAGAAGAGACAGATTCTTAAGCGCTGCCAAAGAAAGATACAAATACCTGCCCAAAAAAGAGAGGAAAGGAAGCCTCGATACTATCTATCATTTACTGGGTGAATTACAGCAAATATAACTTCAATGCCAAGCCCCAAAACAAGTCGTTTGGGGATTTTGGCCACTAGGTTAGTTATTAAAATGGACAGGTGCTTTTAATAAATCAACAACACTTTGCCAAGCAGTGATAATGATGATGGCCTAGACAAACTGCTATGAAACACTGGGGTAATGCAATAGAGAAAGGAAGAGCCCTTCCCCCCACCCCATCTACAAAGAGAAGGGTGTACATCCGTCATCTCCCAAACAGATAGTCTTTAAACAAGGGAGACTTACTAGTCAATACGTCTAAGAAATGGCTCAACCTTTCTACACATGCAGAGCGTTGCCTATAAAACATCAACAGTCAACTACAGACCAAATACACACTAGATTCTTTTTCACATAAGATAATTTGAAGACTATGCAGAAAGCTTTATGGAAATCCTTCATCCATAAAATGATTGAGCGTCCCAAAAGGGGAATGCCATAACATGCCAAAACAAATCCTACCTAGTTTTTTGTGGCACTTAGGTTCAGGCCCATACAGAGCATCTCTTTCCCACGTGAAAGGACCCACGTCTCTTCCAAAGTTCACTGAGCTGCTGCAGCACAGAAACAACTGCGGGGATATATCTCTTCTGCTTTATAAATTCTGTACAAAAAATTCTAAGTAGAGTTATTTTATCTGTGGATACTTTTTTTTTTTAAAAAAAGGAAAATAAACATTAAACACTAGCATCATATTTGCGGGTTAAAATATCCACCTTTGATTGTTAAGAAAAATAGTGTTGTATGTCAGGTCATGAGTCCACGATGGCTTGGAAGTGGTGATGATTACAGGAAGCACCATTCATTAACCAATCTGTTCGTTTATTCAGCAAATACTGACTGAGTAGGGAGAGCCTCTGCTCATCAAATACCTACCGAGTATCTATCCACTTTGTGCCAGGCCTTGCGGTGAGTGATGAACTAAGGCACCGCACATATGTTTAAGGGTACAGGAAAGATGGCCTCTAAAAGATGAAGCTGAATTCAAAAACTGGAGCACAGTGTGCTCTGGAATCCTCAAGACAATTCAAGGTGAGGAAGGAACCACAAGACCTCCGAATTGAGCCAATGTTATAATATGTCTCTTGTCACTTGGAAAAAGAAATGCTTAGCAATTGTCCACCAAATATCAAAATTCAATTTAGAGTTAAAAATACAATTAAATTGGGGTGAAAAAATATAATTAAATGGGGGTGCCTGGATGACTCAGTTGGTTAAGGGTCCGATTTCAGCTCAGGTCATGATCTCATGGTTCATGAGTTCGAGCCCCGTGTCGGGCTGTGGGCTGACAGCTCAGAGCCTGGATCCTGCTTTGGATTCTGTGTCTCCCTCTCTCTCCCTGTCCCTCCCCTGCTCATGCTCTATCTCTCTCTCTCTCAAAAATAGATAAACATGAATATATATATATATATATTATATATATATATAATATATATAATATATACAATTAAATGTGTGCAACTAATTCCAATTTTTTAGACAAGCATAACTAAATAGGAATATTGATGTTTTATTAGACACATGCTTGAGTTCGAATAACAGTTCTGTTATTTGAGCCTTTTGACAAAGGCTCTTAAGAATTTAGAATGGTGGAAAACAGATAACTAAAACTTAGAAATAGACATACAAATTTAATTTAACAGTAAAGTGAAATTGGTATCAGATTTTGGCTTTTGTATCCTAACATTACCTAATAAATTATTTCTTTAAAAACATGAAAAGAGCCAAACTCATAGGCCACTATAAATTGTCGGCTGTAGATTGTCTTGTAGATTACCTACTACAGAGATCCAGAATAGCCTAACTTCAGAGAATTCACAAAGTGCAAGGATTACAATATGAAAAACAGCCAGTGTGAATCTTTACTTTTCCTTTGAACCCAAGAGATTACAGATGGCCACCCTGTATTCCTCCACCCCTTACAACCTCTGCAAGCGGAACTATTTCAGTAGGAAAAGGCAAAATCCAGACCCAGCCATACTATCCCCCTGGACATCTATAAGGGCTTCCACTCTCTCCTGAGACACTATGGCTTTTTACCAGCTCCTCATCAAGCAAAGGGTGAATCTGGCAGGAGCCAAATAAAAAAACAAAAAAGCCAAGACTGGTATTGGGGGCCAAGGTGAGATAAACCTCTTCTATAATCCTGAAGATGAAGGGAAGAACTGTTCACATTTTGTATACATTCAATATTTGTCTTTTCATCTTGATGTTTCAGCTCTGTGATTAATTGCGCTGCTTGGCTCAGAATGCCTCTGTCAGAATAAAATCTGGGTCTTTTGCAAATTGTTCTTTTCTGAAATGTTATCCCCTCTATTAGCATAAATGTTTCAGTGTTTTGTTAGGGGTGTGGGGGGCAGTGGGTGTGCTTGGCGAAGTTGTTATTCGTGTTTTGACTGCCTGTGAATTTATGCAGTCTAAAATTTAAACCTACAAGGGAAAATGCACACCTTGCAGGTTTGGACTCTCTCAGCATGCTCTTCTCTTAAAGTAGATGCAGGGATTTTCTAACAGAGTACATTTTTGATCAATAGGTTTATACACAACACACAAACTCTTCTAGATGAGAGGCAAGGGGCTAGCTAGAAAAGAAACAGAAGAGAGACAAACTATTGAATTATAGATTCACAGAATTTAAAACCCAGAAGAAACTCAGACATCAGCTAATCCAATATTTTGTGTTGTACAGAACACTACACTGACCATCAGGATGCACCTTCAAAGGGGGTGCTATTTTCAAGCAGTTTTGGGCTTCACTGAGTAGTACACCTCCTTTCAGATATTTAGAGTGACTATTCAGTTACCAAAAGTCCTGTAATGTAAACATATATATATATATATATATATATATATATATATATTATTTAACCCATTGTTTCCCAAACATATTGAACCATCATCCCCTTTTTTCTGCCTTTAACATTCCACAGAACTGGTGTTTCTTCTTGCAGATCCTGTCCTAGAAGTGCTGATCTCATCATACAATGATTTTCCAGATGAAGAAACGGACATTCAAAATTAACTCATTTGGCCAAAAACCTGGAATTAGTTAGTGGTTGATAATTCAGAAAATAGCATGACTGGAGTTTGGATAAATAAGCAGAGATCCCAACAACTTTCCTTTCCACCCATACCTCACTACAAAATAGTTGCCTCTCCTGAGTCCCTGCCTCACTCTCCTCAGACTCCTACATTCCCTCAACTTCTACTTATCTACTTGACCAATGAGCACCTCTTAACTGGCTCAGATTCATTCGTTAGTAAGTGCATCCTTTCCCCATGGGAAGCCTTTTAACAATGACTTACCAGGCAGTGGCTTTAATGGAGGCCATGGCAGGAATAGGACAGATAATTTAAAGCAATAGAGCTTTGTGTTTCTCCTCAACTTTATATATGTTTATTGCAGGGATTTCCCAGGGAGGTCTGGAATCAGACAGGATAGGGAAAGTTTTCTCAAACTGATCATAAAGTAGATGATCCTCTCCTTAACTGTTAAGTCCTCTGGTTCCATCTTCTCTGCACTCTTTTCCATTTTCCACATCCAACCTTATTCAGTACACGGTTTCTCCTGGAGAGATGGGAAACCCTCATGCAATGTCAGAGTGGGCCAGAAGCCACAGGAAATGAGTTTACCCACTTGCCTGCAACGCCCTTTAGGTGCTACGTAGCACTCTGCATTTCCTTATTTTGTTTAGTCTAACTGGAAACTACCTCTCCTGCAAAGGTCTTTCCTAGATAGTTCCCAAGGCGAGAAAACAGTACCCCTACACAATGTATCTTTCTTTGAAATGCTATTCCACTATAGCTATGTATTGTCCTTCATTTAGAAAGTTGAGCCTCTAAATAGCTTTGGTGGGAAAATGTCTTTTGCATCATGTTGATCATCACTCGCCAGGCTTGGCTATACCAAAGAACGACACTGGCAACAGTGGAAGATGAACCCTGAGTTGTTTCTCAGAACTGGGTGGAGTGGATGTCGATTCTGCCATATCTCACCTGGTGCTTCTTAAAACAACACTTTAACTCAGCTGGCTGTGATTCCAATCTATGACAATGGAAGAGGAAGAACATTGGCCATTAGAGATTAAATCTTGCCTTGTCTCGGTCTCCATTTAAAAAGTGCCAGTCCTCACTATGTATGTTCCTCTCTTCTATGAGAAGGGGGCCATATGGGAGATGGCTCATGAAAGAGTTTTTCAATAGCATAGAAAGATTTTGTGTATCTTCACCTATATATAGCAAGTCTGATATATTGCCCTCTATTTTATTCTACCAGAATAAGGATCACATTGAACACATGCTATATACATAGTTAGGCAGCCACCATGTGACCTAGAGAAAAACAATACTATTGAGGTAGTAAGAAATTACATATGAATAATAAATCTGGGTGACAGGAAGAAGAATGATTATTTTCTTCCTTCAACTTTTCTGTTGTTTTTGTTTAACAGAAATTATCTATGCACCTTAAAAAGCATAGTACAGCTTAGCATGGAAGTGTGAAGCAAGCCAGTTTTTATTTCCACCGGTGAAGATGGCATACCTCATTTCCCCAAGTCCTAGGTCATGGTGACTAATGACTTACAGTCTGTTCTGTATAAACCTCAATACTAGAGGGTATTTCTAGAAAACAAAAGCAGGGGAGTGTCTCTGAAGAGAACAGTCAGTTTATGGGATTTGTTCTTCATGGATATCCAGAGATTAAATTAGGTGGTACTTGTTATAAACAACTAAAACTATCCTTTCCATCTAAACCAATCTTTCAGGGCACCTGGGTGGCTCAGTTGGTTATGCATCTGACTTCAGTTCAGGTCATGATCTCGTGGTTCGCGAGTTCAAGCCCCACATTGGGCTCTGTCTCTCAGACAGCTCAGAGCCTGAGGCCTGGTTTGGGTTCTGGGTCTCCCTCTCTCTCTGCCCCTCCCCTGCTCACACTCTGTCAATCTTCCTCTCTCTCAAAAATAAATAAACATTAAAAATAAATAAATTAAGATAAATAAACTGATCTTTTGTGCTGCTCCCATCATGATCCCCACAGCTTTTTCTCTATGAAAGTGCTAATTCTATTCAACATGTTTATTGAGGTATTACTCTATACAAGACACTATGCTCACACTAGCATTCAAGAAAAATAAGACATTATGTAAATAATAAACTAAATGTGAGAAACACGTCAGTAAAAAAAAAAAAAAAATACAAGCCTAAATAAAAGAGTAACATTTTTACTGATGGGAGGAGAATCAGGAGAAAAGGTTTCTGGGGGGAGGTTGCACTTTAACAAGGCCTCGAAAGATAAAAAGGATTGTCCATTGGGAAGTAATGGCTGTAAGGACACTCCTGACCAAGGACGTGTCTGACCAAGAGTCAGAACTGCTGCAAAAGTTTTTGGGAATTCACTCAGTTGAGTGATTAGGAACATGAATTAAAAGAATTTCATAAAAGAAATTCTTCTATGAAGTTATACATAAAAGAAAACCATGTACTTCTAATACCTGTCCTTTGATCTTCTATGGAAAGATACTACATAAGTGCAGAATATTACTTCTATTAAAGCCAGTATTTTTAAGTGGTAATATTTTTAGAACACTTGAAAGTGGGGTTTTTTCCTCTTCAAGATAGAAATATTGTAAGAAATTAAATGTATTCTGCATGAATAATCAAGTCAAAGAACAGTGAAGATCTACAGAGCGAGAAAAGAACAAATTCCAGGGAGATGCGCTAGATCTTTTAAATTATTTATTATAGATCTCATGCTCTTAGAAGCCAAGAACTCTGTTTCACTTAGTTTGGTCTAAATACCAACATTTTGCCACTTTCAGTTGTTCAAAGCTATTTTATTAGATCAGCATTAATGAGTAGTTTTAAATGTCAAAAAATACATATTGGTGCCTACTCATCTCGGAGCTTAAAGTTTAATTGGTGCAGCCCCTTGGTTTTATAGTTGAGGCAAATGAAGGCCAGACGGTGGGTGACTAACTTGCTAAAGGTCACCCCGCTAGTTCACAGCAACCAGTTAAACTGGAAGAGACTAAATAACTTGCCCAAGGTCACACAGTTGGCAATGAGTGGGCAGAATTACAACACAGGAGAACTTGGCCTCTAACCTTTACACTGCACTGCTCCTCTGCCAGTGGAAAATTAGCATAATCCTGCACAAGTAGGTAGGGTCCTGTAGATGAAAAGCCATACAAACAAAAAGTAGAGAGTAATAAATGCTATTATTATAAGTGCAACTAAGTGTATACATTATCTAAATTGCTTTAATGACATAAAGGAACCAGTATTTCTAGATGTCTCGATGGAAACTTAATATGTACATTTTCTAACTTATTGTACAATTCAGTACTGAAAAGGGAAAAATGAGATGAGAATAATGTAATCCTTATTTCTCCTGCTTCTTGAGCGTAAAAACATTAAGGAATATATTTTTGAAAATGGTCACCCAAAATCCTGCCACCCAAACACAATAACCATATTGTTAATCACTTAGGATGCTTAAAGAGACTTGCTTTGATAATTCAGATAACAATCCAATCTTCATTTTCTTTTTCATGGCAGAGACAGTAGGACAATCCTGGGTTTAAGAACTCTTACATCTATGGCCTCTGACAGGTCTATCAGAAGACGAAGATTCCACAGCCAGTACTGCTGTGTCCCCTAATAACCTATTATGTAGTAATCACTCACACACACACCTATATGTTTCTTAAATCTACTTTTGATTTTAGCCTGCATGCCCCCTTGGCAAGACAGAGAGTGAGGATGGGCAGGTGAAAGGGCAGGGCAGGGACAGCAATATTATAAAGTCCTTGGGCTTATTACTTTCTGCCCCAAATCCCTTGCTTTCAAATGCCAACACATGTTTTCTAGTTCTAATTTTCCACTCTCATGAGAAATGACCAAAGTATGCTCTATGTGTAAATGTGTGCATGAGAATCTGACTTCCAGTATCCATCTAGCCCTTCTTCTGTAGCAACCTGAGAAGGGTAAAAAAGTCAACGAAGTTACTAGTTATGGTAACTAGTCACCAGTTATAACTGTGACCTCTAATTGGCAGACTGAGTGAAAACTAGAATAACCTGATGCAGAAATGATACTTGCAGTATCCCTGACCACGGCGATTCTGGAAACTGTTTACATCCTTTATGGAATCCTGGGAGCTTTGTCTATACAGTTGTTATAAGAAGATGCCAGCTCCAGGGGGCATGAGGCCTCTAGGCCAAGATGGCTCCCACGCCTGTCCAATGTGACCCTCATCTCCTCATACCTGAGGAGTGCTCCCTGGGCGGTTGCAAGGGCTCCCACAAAGGAATGCCTGATGGCAAGTCATGGTTCCTGTCCTATGGTCTTCTGGTTACACTGGTGCCATGGGTGACCAGTGGTAGTCCTGCAGTCAGATTAGTTGAATCTTTTATTTTATTTTATTTTTTTAGTTTTTTGTTAACATTTATTCACTTTTGAGAGACAGAGTATGAGCGGAGGAGGCGCAGAGAGAGAGGAAGACACAGAATCCGAAGCAGTCTCCAGGCTCTGAGCTGTCAGCACAGAGCCAGATGCGGGGTTCGAACTCACGGACCGTGAGATCATGACCTGAGCCGAAGTCGGACGCTCCAGCAACTGAGCCACCCAGGTGCCCCAGATTAGTTGAATCTAAGGAGATATTCTAGTAGACATTACAGTAACTTCATAATATACAGACAAGGGTCTTATCCCTTGGGGCTTTTTCTTTCCTGGAAGAGTTATTCTCTTTATATTCCGTCATCAGATACTAGCTACCTTCCGCAAGGACTCATTCACAATCCTGGACACTGATTTGATCATTTGAGTGTTCATATCTGGTTCCTTCATATCTATCTTTCTTGAGGAATGACAATAAGAGTTGCATGCAGTGACATATATACGATATTTTACACAATAACAAGATACAATAATCTGTTCTTCCACTAAGATTCTGACAAACCGGGTATATTATTATCTTAACAACAGCAACTTATCAAGCTGACATTGGCATAGAATATACATTGACTCCCAGGTTTCTTCTAGGGATCTAGTATTAGGTTCAGTTATGAATATTTAATAGTTTGTGGCATATATTTTTCTCCTGCAAAGATTATAGCTTACCAGAAAGGGGCAGAGCACACTGGGATCATATACCCTGGGGTCCAAATTGAGGAAGGAAGATGGTGATCCCAAGTCTACGCCTGACAGAAAGGTAAAATCTAGAGCCAATGAAAGAAACAAAACCCTAGTCCAAAAACACAGGAACAAAATGAAATGAGATGGAATCAAGGAGTAGGATTTGGATCAAAAGTTGAGAATAAGCCCAGAGGATCCTAGTTAACCAACCCAGACCATTTTTGTGGCCCAGGGGTTGTGTAGTACAAGGAGTGTCAGGATGACTTATAGATCATATAAGGTCATATGACCTGAATGAATCACATGACCTCAAAGAACAAAGTGGGCCTTAGGATCTCTTCTTATTTACAATTTCTGTGAGTCTATTGGAGTTTTCATCCATTTCATTCAATTCAAACATTGAGCGTGTTTATTGGGAGACTGCCATGTGCCAGGCCAATTGTGGAGTCCAAAGGGAAAGAAACAGACTTGGTCCCTGTCCTCATGGGGCTTACAGTCTACAAAGGAGTCAGCAATGCTTCTGATAGGTTGGTTCTTCATATCCTGATAGTTATGGCAAAAATGGAATGAATCTCTTTCAAGTTCACAGTTCTCACTCCCTAAAAGAGAGCACCAGTGCTCTTCAGCCACACTTTTTCCTAATAGTAAATACAAGGAAGTTATTTACACACGCTGTATATACAGATAATTCAGGGCAAAATTTGCAACTACAGATTTCCGAAGAAACAGATATGATCATCAAACAAGCCTTTCTTACAGTAAAACAGTATGAAATCTGAGGTTATAACACTACATTATATTTTCAGAGCACTTTTTCTCATAAGAGCAATGCATGTTCATTGTAGAAAATTTGGAAAACAATGGGGTAAAAGAAGACAATAAAAACATTTGCAATCCCATACTACCCAGAGATAGTCGCTGTTAATGTGGTAATGCATTACTTTCTATCCAGATAGATGAACAAATAAGTAGCAAGGATGTATATAAACTTACTCAACAACACATTTTCAAAAAATGGTGTCACACTAGCACAGAGTTTTATATCCCCCCCTCCCCCTTCTCTTAATATTGACTTTAACTTGGTAGATACACTTTTCTTTAGACGGCTGAGAGAATATTATCTGGCTCTGTTGACTACTGATGGGAATAGAATTTAAAACCATCTCCTATAAATGTGCTTGGGATTGCTTTCCCCAAGTACACTTATCTTCAATCTTCCATTTTGCCTTTAATCTTCTATTATTTTTCTTCCCACTTAGGTTGTCTTTTACGTTATTCCTATGGTTCAACTTTATCAGCTTGATTTTTACTTACTCATAAGAACTACATGCCATCTGTGAACATTTATAAAAGTTTAAATAAAATCATCCCCAAACTACTTCCTGGAAGAGCCCATTTGTCTATGCAGAGAACTATCTATTTATCTTCACTCTGTTTCTTATTTCTTGGCCAGACAAAAAAGGTCATGAATTGGGAGGGAACTGGGATTTGAAATCTAGCTAGGCTTTTTCAAAGTTTAAAAATATTACATTTTCTGTAACACTGTAGCCACATACTTCCTCCTTTAATTTGAATACAATCCTCCCCCTTTCTGCGAAATATGTTGTATTTGATATAATCTGTGTTAGCTTTGAATACTGATCTCCAATTGTCCGTGAGGACACAGATCTGGTTCAAGGACTCCAGGGTCCTCCCTGAAACCCTCCTCCTGACAGGAACCCTAGGGATACCAGCCAATGCCCCAGAGAGCTGTCACTTACACAACGGAGTTTCTCCATCACACTCGGGTAATGGCCACCTGGTCTTAGTGATTTATCTGTGTCTAGTCTGTTGATTAGGTCTGGATATCCTGAGCACTTATTTTCTCTATTTCCTGCAATGTGATTATTGCTTGAGAAAGCCTGGGTGTAAGAATATTACTCAGCAAAAGGTGAAGCAAAGAATTCATTTCCACTATGTTCTCTTTTTATCTCTGAGTATATGTTTGGTACAATGTAAGCCAACTGCTTCTACAATTCTCATTTCACAGTATTTAAGAGTCTTTGGCTATTGTTTTAGGAATCTATTGCAAGGATTTTTTTTTTCAAGTTCATTTTGGCTGTCTCATTTTTGTGTGCCTGGGATCTGTCACCCTTTGTGAGTTCAATTCAATAATCTGACCCGTCAAAAAATTCTTTCTCATTATATATATCTAAGTAAGAATTATTTTTTCTTTATTTTCTTCCTATGTATTCAATGTTTCAAATAGCTTGAATACAAGACCTTTATTTTCCTTATCGTAAGTTCGTGTAAGGAAATCCATATACTTACTCCCCACTTTCTAATAGCTAATTTAATTTTTAAGTATTTATTTCCATTTTTTCTTCTTCCATGTCTGCACTGAATTATCTTTAGAGAACTGATTATATTTGACGTCTTTCTTTGGAGTTCTCTCTCTCTCATTATAATATCAAATTGAATTGAATTGAAATATATATATTCATCATTATGTGTTCCAATATGCACTACATCTCCTAGGTACTCAGTGAACATTTCCAGAGTGAACGTATGATACCAATAGCTAACAATCATGGGGCATTTCCTGGGTGTCATATTCCACACTAAGCATTTTACACGTATCACGTCATTAATTCTCAGGCACTAGACTGCAAACATAATTGGCAAGGAGTCTGTCCATGTATCCCTAGCATCTGGAGCAGTGCTGGCACTTAGTAGGTGCTCACTAAATATTGCCACATGAACAAACTGAAAAGCTGCATGAGGTAGGCATCATTGTTTTTTTTTTTTTTTTTTTATTTTTTTTTTTTTCTACATTTTTTATTTATTTTTGGGACAGAGAGAGACAGAGCATGAACGGGGGAGGGGCAGAGAGAGAGGGAGACACAGAATCGGAAACAGGCTCCAGGCTCCGAGCCATCAGCCCAGAGCCCGACGCGGGGCTCGAACTCACGGACCGCGAGATCGTGACCTGGCTGAAGTCGGACGCTCAACCGCCACCCAGGCGCCCCGACATCATTGTTATTCATGCTCTACACATAAGAAAACTTATGTATTTTCTTATGTGTCTCTCCAAAGCACACAGAGGTTCAATCACTTTCTGAAGTCCTACCACAATTAGTATATGTGAAGCCGGGACTTGATTCCAAAGCCTGCACACTTAACTAGGAATTATTACTAGTCAACTCATTACCTACCTACATTAATGCAAACAAAATTAATTCTATTTATCTTAAGAAATATTATGCAATGTCACAAATAAACATTGTGTGCAATAATTTTCCAAGAAAATATTTGCAAATGATGGGGTTTTAATAAATAATCAGATAGGCAGTAGATATCTGTATGCTCCTTAATGCTAACTATGCAAGTAAAAACAGGATTTCTCTCTAATCAATATCTTCTGTTGCATTTGTACACTTGTTAATGACGATTTCAGGACTTTTTGATAAATGGGTATTTGTTGTTGTTTTTTTCCTGAGTGATTCTGGGTTTATATAAGTAATCTGTTTTGTCAATTCTTTTTAACATAAGAATGGCACTAATGAAATAATCATTTATTAGTACCTCCTTGTAATTGTCTATAGAGCTTATGAGTAGTTCCTGCTTATAAAGGGGGAGACTTACATATTTCTGTCACTGTTACAAGCATCTCTGTCACTACCAGCCCTTGATTTTCCTGAAACCCTATCATTAGGACATCATTCTTTAGGGTTTTGTTTACTTGTATATTTAATAACTCATTAACAAAAATAATATACCCCTTTGAAAAAGGACAGTTCCTTAAAAACATTATTAGCTTTCTCCTTAAATCCTCATCACCCTACATCCTAGTGGGAGTTAAATGATATTTAGCAGAGAGCAAAGCTTTTTGGGAATGGTACATACTGGTCCCGAAGCCACAGGTTGAATAGTAAAAAGAAGTGCAGAAATTGAAAGTAGGAAAACACTGAACATATAGTCCACATGAAGGAAGGACGGGAGGGAGAGAGCAAAGGAGGTAAAAAAAAAAGAAAGAAAGAAAGAAAGAAAAAGGAAAAGGAAAAGAAAAAGAAAAAGAAAAAACTTGGCTCGAACTCTACTAATTCACCTTGGGAAAAAATCATAATCTCCAAGAGCCTTATGGATCCCCCCTGTAAAATGGGGGTGACAAAAATGTGACTTCCTCACAGACACTTTAATAGGACATCACAATGTGCCATGTAAACTGTATAGCATGATGCGATACACGAGATTTTTTTTTACTTGATATTATTTGCCTGTAATCAGCCCCATTCTGTAATATAAACATTCATTTTAAAAACATTGTCAACAGCTTTAAAATATAGGCCCATGAATCCTATCTCCCTTTTTTGCTCTAGAAACATTTCTGATGTTGTTAACCCAAAGAACCATTCACAATTTTTAACAGGCTTTGTGTACCTACAAGCTCAGAAAGCTTACTGTGTGCTCTGAGGACTAGAGTTCTGTAAAACCTCTGTTTAAACAGGACCTGTTTTTAAGTCCTGTTTCAGTCTGGTGCCTTTGGTCAAGGTGGAAACTAAAATTGAAAACAGATAGATGTTTTACATTTAAATGGGTTTAACATAAATGTGCATTAAGCCATTTCATGGACGATTGCACAAATATCTTTCGCAAACTTGGTACACGTGAGCACATATACAGTAACCATTAATGTCTTCCAGAGAAATAAGGTGCAGATCCAAAATTTTAAGCAGCTATCTTGAGTCCTCTCACTCGAAAGAAAATGTAATGGCTTTAAGGGAATTGCTCTAATAATATCATGGCATCTGCAATGGCTGGCCAGAGCAGAGCAGAACAGAGTATATGTCACCATAGTTCAATTTAACAAGAAATAAGCTTCTCCCTGGGGAATCTAAACTCCCTAGTCTCCCACAAAGAAAATTGAATTTTGGAGGTCACACTTTGGGTAGGTTACCAGAGGGAGAAGCTTAACATTCTTTTTGAGATATGCTCTGGGAGGTCAATGCCATTCCACCACCAAATCGCTACCAAAGATCTCCTCCCGCCTCAACCCCCCTCCCAAAATTATACAAGCCCTTGTAGTTCCCTAGGAAATGGCAAATGATTGTGGCACTTAAGATGCCTGAGACCACGCCGGATGTCATCATATTGAAACACCAAGTTTTGTACGGGCGAAGTGATGAGAGGGGTGGATACTGGGGGCAGGGTGTGGGGAGGGGAGGAGAGCTAGTGAGACTGTGGTGTGGGGCAGAACGAGTCAGACAGACCCACAGATAGAGCGCTTTAGGCTAAAAATTCACTGTTTAGCCAAATGTAAATCAACCGAACTGCTGTTACCAGAGAGAAAAACACATCGCCAAGTCAAGCCCAGGCGAAGCCCGGGCTCCGTGGGTGGACGGCCCCCTCGCCTAGTCGCCCGGGTGGGTGGTCGGAGGGCCTGGCGAATTCCCGCAATGGCTGGAGGCGCCCCAGCTTACTGCATCCTGGGCAGTGGCCCTGGGTGGGCGCAGCCAGGCCATGGACCCCCCACCCCCACCCCCCGCAGCAACATGTGGGGCGCTGCCACTCCGCCGCCCAGGAACTCCCTCCGGCTGGAGTTCCTGGTGGACGCACACTTGGCCCAGAGAAGGTGCTGAATTACTCCTGGGAGAGATTCCTCCAGCGTTGAACTTGGCAGCTCCTGACATTTCCATCCCACCCTCTGTGAGCCAGCGCTACACACACGCACACACACGCCCCTCTAGACCTGCGCGCAGTGCTGGCTGCCCACTCGGGGACAGAACACCGGAGCGGGATGCAGAGGCGAGCACCCCAACTCCCTCGGCCTCGGGAAGGGGGTTGGGTGTCCTAGCCCTGGGTAGTTCCAGGGACTAAGCCCACTCCCTGGTTGGCCCAGAACCCGCAGTAGTTAGAGCCGCTGGCACCAACCCAGTCTCCTTTTGTGCTCTCCCGGGAAGCCCGCCTCTACTCACCCGGGCTGCGCGCGGATTCCGGCCGCCAGCGGCAGCCCGCTGCCCCATCCCACGAACACTGCGGCGCCCCCAGAGTGTGCAATGCGGAGCCCCGCCAGCGCGCGGCCGGAGCCGGGGAGTGCGGGGAGGGAGCGAGGGAGGGAGGGAGGAGGAAGGAGAGAGAACGCGGCGAGGAGGGGCGGGGGTCGGCGGGGGGCGCGCGCGCCACTCCCACTCGCGCCGGGCACTCGCCTTCGCCTGCAGCCCTGGCCGGCCAGCCCTGCCTCGCGGGCCGCGGGACCAATCAGCGCGCGCGGGGGGAGCCGAGCCCTCCACGGGGCGCGCTCATTGGCCCGGCGCGCTCGACCCAACTCCGGGAGAGTCGGCCTGAGAGCCAAGTCTGCAAACTCCAGCCGGCAGGAGCAGACCGCCCGGCGCAGGTGGGGCGCCCCGCTCCGCGCTCTGGCGGGCAGGGGGAGTCGCCGAGTTCTACCGACTGAACGCAGAGGATTTGAGACGTGCCCTTGAAGCCCCTTCCCAGTGAGCGTTCCAAACAACCTGAGCGTTGCTTAGGTTGCACCGATTTCTTCCTGTGAGCGACCCCCTGCGCGGCTCGGCTCGCCTCACCCTCACCCTGGCTAGCAGTTGAGTGATGGAAAGCCTGGCAGTGTGAAATGGCCCCAGCTAAAACTTACTCCTGGACATCCTCGCGAAAGCCGCAGCACCTAAGAGCTGAAAAGCAAGTCGCGCTCTGGTTGAGGGCAGACCTAGACCGCTTGACGTTTGCAAGAAAAAACAATACTGCGGGGTGTAGGATGGAGCGGTGGGAGAGAGAGCCTGGGAGGCAGGTCTTCGTGAGAAAGTGGGAATCTAGTTGTGAGTTTTGGTAGGCAAAATTCTCCCACCCTCTGCCAAACCCCCCTCCCAGGTAAAGTTATCCCCCCCGACCCCCTGCCAATCTCTCGGAGGTATTAATTTTTCTCTTCCTTGTTGTAAATCAGGTTTCACTCTCCTGAACTTTTCAATCCAAAGCCTCAAAGTGGAAAGAGAGCACGACCTTACCCTCCTCCCCTCTTAGCAAGGCTGGGGCTGGGGGGTGGGGGTGGGGTTGAGAGAAGGTCCCAGGAAGGTCTCCCACTTCTGCCCAGGATACCTGGCCTCCAAGACTACCTTAGCTGTAGGGCCCGCTCCAGGGGCCACATTTGCCCATCTATGAGGCCCCTCTTCTCCGTGGACTTTCTATTTTTCAAGCTTCTTTTCAGGTGGGCCTGCTCTGAATCTTCCTGCTTCTGCTCTTCCCATAATCTACTCCCCCTCAACATATCGGAGCCCAGTATCTTTCTTAAAAAACTTCCATCCCTTTCCTTCTATTTGTAAGGGATTTGGATAAGATATTTTTGATTAACAGCTCCTGGACCTCAGAAAATTCTTCTCTTACTTAGTGTCTGTGCACAGGTTTACACAAGCTCAGGGTTCCGGTGGGCAAAAATAATTAGCACTCCTTTAGAACCTCTGCACACACCAGGTGATCATTGCCCTGC